>NC_056727.1:984614011-984646511 GCF_019279795.1 Protopterus annectens
GTCATGCTTTGATGGTAAATCACATAGTGTATGATGTGCAGCATCCCGGGTGTGGGCCTTCCAGAGGCTGTATATTTTTTTTCAGGTCTGTCGGATACAGAGTGAGTTAGGGACATTTGAGTGGTCATACGTGGGTGTGCATGTGTTTGCGCAGAGCTAAACAATGCTAAGCTCGGGTTGCGTTTCCTTACACTCAGCTAGCATCTACTTAGCTCAAGCTATGTAGGCAATGCTTACCCCCACGTGAATACACATACACACACTTACAACTGCTTATCCATGCGTACTACTGCTGTTATGCGCTTACACATGCTTACTAGTGCCTTAGACATTATGACACTTCACATGTGCATTTAAGGCAGTACTCCTGTGCAAATATAAATGTTACTTAGTAAGTTATACAGCACAATGAAGTTAACATACAGATATCACATGGAAAATAGAATGTGCTGCAGTGGGACTCGACCCGGGAATGCGTGCACGTTAGGCAGATGCTCTGGCCACTACACTATTGCTGTTTAGCTTCATTTGCATATGTCTACCATAATGACATACCCATGTTCCCTTCCCTCGGCCCCCAAGCTCCACGTACACAGCATCCATCCATTCCCCAGTTGCTAGCCCTGCCATACCACACCTCCACACATTTCCCTCTCTGCACATCTCGGTACACCTCCAGTATACTGTCCCCACCCAAGCATCTGCAGGCTATGCCTATTACATTGGCCTACATGCCTACAGTGGGGTGTTGCGACCATGTGTTCATAGGTGTTGTGTAGTGGGTTATGCAACAACGCATATGGTTATACCGTACTTAGCCATGTAAACTGGACTGTGCTGCGGTGGGACCCATATCGGGAATGGCTGCCTGTTAGGCATAAACATGCCTGTCGACTGTACAGAATCTGCGGCCTATCCAGAGTTTGCTTCATAATATTGGTGTGTTCCTTTTACAATCTACACCTGTCTGGCAAATACCTGGGAACTGATGCCATTAAATACAGACAAGTAATTGGGTTTAGGACCGCACATCCTTCAGACGAGTCATGCTAATGCATAACCTATTATTCTATCAGCTTTCTAAGGTTGTAAGTGGAATATGTGCTTTTTGTCTTTATTTGTCCCTCCAACGGTTTAGGTTCTGCCCAGTGGTTTTGCTCTTAGAGGTTGAGAGGTATGGGTGTAAGCTCTGCCCAATTTGCAATATTACTTACATCCCCGGGGCGGTCCGAATACAACTGTGCCAGCCAACACCTGCATGCCTAGACCCATATTTGCATACCCATAGTTCCCCCACCTGCCCCTCCTCTACAGCTCTCATCCTTACTGTGGGTGCAGGTGGGGTCTAACCACACCACTACACACTGCCCACTCTCCATGTGTCAGGACCCATGTCATACATTGTGTCGACCCATGGGACATCAGGCTTGTACAACCTACTGGTCCATGTATGTATACAGCCTGGTTAGATAAATCGTTACAGGGACTGACTCCAATGATCATTAATTTTTGGGGTGTCCCACAAGGGACATTGATGTCTTTGTTTGAAGATTAGACTTCGCAGGTCTCTCCCACTGGTAGTATCCTGCCTGTGATCTGGGAAGCAGTGGTGTGTTTACTTGTATCGTGTGTTTGTATGTTTCACCTATTTAGGTGGGGGGGTTGATGCTACATGTTACATGTTTGTTGATTGGACCCCTCACCCCCATTGGCATGGCCTGTGAACATATGTAATCCTTAACTGGTGTATCATATCTATATCTATATATATCTATATATATAAATAAATAGATCTATATATATATATATATATATATATATATATATATATATATATATATATATATATATATATCTGCTGTATACTACTATTTAACAAATTGTTTTCTAGTCCTGAGGAGCTTTTCTCCCCGGGTATCTGCTGTAAATGAGCCAAAAGCTCAGCCAGACTTACCCGGTTAACAGATGTGATTTAAATACATAATTCAATTACTATCCTAGCTATATATATATATATATATATATATATATATATATATATGTGTGTGTGTGTGTGTGTGTATGTTTACACACATATATATTTCTACATATCTATATACATATATATATATATATATATATATATATATATATATATATATATATAGCTGTATATATATGTCTAACGACATATGGAAGTATGGGTGTCTGCATATGTATACACCTATATGTGGGTATTTAATTATATTCTGTCTCTTGTATGTGCACATTTGTACTACGGAGAGGGCGAGGTTTCACTCCATGTAGGTATGGGTATATATACTCACACACCTCTACAGTTATACATCTACATCTGGTTATTCCATTCTTTGCCATGCACAATAGACTGTGCTGCAGTGGGACCCATAGCGGGAGTGGCTGTCCATTGGGTGGCGGTCCTGCCCAATGCACACTATTGCTTACATCCCTGGGGCAGTCCACATAGACCCATTCCACCCAACACCTGCTCAGCTAGGCCCATAATTTCATACCCATAGTTCCCAGTCTGCACATCCTTTTCAGCACTCTTCCGTACTCCGGTTGCAGGTTGGGTCTGGCCACAGCTGTACACTGTACCCACTCCCCACTTCTCGGGACCCATCACGTATGTTGTCTCACCCCATGGATCATCAGGCTTCCCCTACCTTGTAGACTGGGAA
The DNA here is from genome assembly GCF_019279795.1 of Protopterus annectens. Classification (NCBI taxonomy): domain Eukaryota; kingdom Metazoa; phylum Chordata; order Ceratodontiformes; family Protopteridae; genus Protopterus; species Protopterus annectens. Next base: position 984,616,690 of record NC_056727.1, read on the forward strand.
CATGGATGGCCTGCCGTTCAACATCGGTGTAATGGCAGGAAATTCAAAAATGTTTGAATTTTTGGGTGTCCTACAAGGGACATACATGTCATTGTTTCAAGACTAGACTTGGTGGGTCTCTCCCACTGGTAGTATCCTGCCTGTAATTCAGGAAGCAGTGGTGTGTTTACTTTTATTGTGTGTCTGTATGTTTCACCGGTCTAGCTGGGGGGGGGGGTGATGCTACGTGTTACACATTTGTTGATTGGACCCCTCACCCCCATTTGCACGGCCTGTGAACATATGTAATTCGTAACTGCTGTATCATATTATAGCTATATACATGTGTACATTTGCTCACACACACACACACACACACACACACACACACACACACACACACACACACACACATACACACACACACACACACATATATATCTACATTACTATATACAGATATATCTGTATATGTATGCATACGTGTATATATTTATATATTGCTGTATAGATATCTATATATATATATATATATATATATATATATATATATATATATATATATATATATATAAAGACATATGGGTGTATGGGTGTCTGCATATGTATATATCTATATGTTGGTATTTATATGTATTCTGTCTGTGTATGTATACATTTCTACTACGGACAGGGAGAGGTATATCTCCATGTAGCTATGGGTAGATATACACACACATACCTCTACATATATACATCTACATCTGATTATTCCATTCTTTGCCATGTAGATTAGACTTTGCTGCAGTGGGACTCATAGCGGGTATAGCTGCTTTTCCTTACATCCCTAGGGCTGTCCATATAGACCCCACTTCAGCCAACACCTGCACACCTAGACTCATAACTAGCTACCTATAGTTCCCCCACCCGCTCCTCCTCTACAGCACTCAGCCTTACTCTGGGTGCAGGTCGGGTATGAACACACCACTACCACGCTGCCCACTCTCCACTTCACGGGACCCATCTCGTACGTTGTCTCACCCCATGGGTCATCAGGCTTTCCCACCCTTGTATTCCGGGGATGTACACACCCCACACAGAAAGGTCGTTCCACTGGCTTCCTCCCATAATATGTCAATTTTTGGGGTGTTCCGCAAGGGATGCTCCTGTTTGTATTCCAAGATTAGATTTCATGGGTCCACTGTGTACCCCCCCCCCCAGTTGTATCCTGCCTGTGGTCCGGGGAGCAGTGGACTATTTACATTCTTTGTGGGTTTGTGTGTATGTTTCCTCTGTCTAGCTGTGGGAGGGGGGGAAGGTCATGCTACGTGTTACATGATTCTTGCTTGGGCCCCTCACTTCCATTGGCATAGCCTTTGAACATATGCCATTCTTGTGTGCTGTTTCCTATCATAGCTATATATCTGTGTATATCTATGCACACACACACATACACACACATATATATATATATCTAATATACATACATATATATATATATATATATATATATATAAATATATATATATATATATATATATATATATATATATATATATATATATATATGTCTGCATACATACATATATATATATATATATATATATATATATATATATATATATATCTATATATATATATATATATATATATGTATATATACATATTGCTGTATATATATCTAAAACCATGTGGATGTATGGCCTTAATCTCGCTTATCTATTGCTATAATGGCTTAGTGGTTAACTACTGTGACTATAGTGTACAGCATCCTGGGTTTGAGCCTTGCAGAGGCAGTTTATTTTGTTGCTGGGCAGAACATGGGCCGTTGGATCCAGAGTGATTAAGGCACTTTAAAGCGGTTGTGAGCGGGTTTGCATGGGTTTGCACGATGGCAAGCACTGCTAACCTCTGATTACAGTTTCTCACACTCAGTTTCTACTTTGCTTAATCTGTGTGGGCAATGTTTACTCCCACGCAAACGCACTTGGACACGTTTACTGCTGCTTATTTGTGCTTAGATCTGCTTACTTGTGCCTTATTCATTATGACACTAACACTTCACATGTGCATTTTATGCAGTACTCCAGTTCACATTTAAATGTTATCATGTAGGTTATATGGCAAAATGATGTAAAATTATGTTCATATACAGATTTCCCCATGGAAAATGATTTGTGCTGCAGTGGGACTTGAACCAGGAATGCTTGTTCGTTAGGCGGATGCTCTGACCACTCCACTATTGCTGTGCTGCTTCACTTGCATATATATTCCTTGCTATCCTCTTCAGCCTTTTCAGCTGCTTTAACTATAGCTAGGCGATGAGCAAACCCGTGCACCTATGGTTAGCTGTACTCAAGGTTTTAAATAAATTAATACAAGGGTTTCTTCATTTTATTTCAATGTACTGTTGCTGTTGAACACATGGGGACTGTTTGTGGAGATATGCGGACACCTATGAGCAGTTTCGCTCATTTATTTACACTTTCCTCTGTTCTACTTTGCAGGGGCATGTTTATTCTGAAAACTCTGCTCTCATACACACCCCCTGCACTCGTCCACGCTCAGTGTAGGATTTGGAGCTTCGGCGGCGTGCCTTCATTATTATGCATAACGCGCTGCCATCCTCCTCTTAAACTTCTGCTTACATGCAGGACTAGTTTAGTCCTGCATGGCAGATTAGTGAATGCGAGGGCATGTCATCAGCATAAATTAAGAGAGGGATGACAGAGGTCACGTGAGTGTTTATTAATGAAAAAGGAAGAAAAGGGAGCCAGAATGGAGCCCTGAGGGACTCTTTTAAGGAGAAGGGCAGAAGCAGAAAGAGTGTTCTGAAATTGAAGGGAGAAGTACTGATTGGAAAGATAATATTTAAACCAGGGAGCTGAATCTGGGCTTATTCCAATTTCATTTAGCTGATCAAACAGAATGTAATGGTCAACCAGATCAAAAGCTAGCTCCACTGAGGAGGCCATTGTCCATAGCCAGGAAAATATTATCACTAAGTGTTCAGAGTGTTGCACAAGTACTACTACCAGCCCAAAAGTTATACTGTTTTCAGGATAGCAGAATATATTGGCAGATGTTATGGGAGAGTTGATTGAAAACTCATTTTCAAGGATTTTACCAAGTATGGGAAGAATGGAGACGGGGTGGATGTCAGTGGTGTATGATGGGTTAGTTTTTGGAGGGAGGAATTTAACTATGTCTGTTTTCCAGACATTAGGCATGATATTTTGAGTTAGGGAGAGATTATAAATTTGAACAAGGGGTGGAATTATGAAGTCCTTACATAAGATTAAAAACCATGGAAGAAGATTGTCAAAACCAGCAGGTGGATATTTTTTTAGTTCTTCAAGTAGTGTTATAATGTGCTTAGGTTTAATTTCTTTGAAATTGGAAATGGTAATATGGAGGAATAGAAGTTAAAGGGACAGGAGGGTTTGTTAATGGAATCAGGGATGGGAACTGTACCACAGTGAAGGTTAAAATCATCTGCTTTAAGATGAGTTGAGGAGGAGTGGGAGTTAGCTGGATTCTACAGCCTGCCAGGTGGTTGACTTCTGCCCAGAATTCTTTCAGCAAGTTAGTTAGTTATGTGAAATACTTGCTGTAACCTGAAAAGAGAAAGCTGCCTCAATAGATTTAACTGTTTATATATATTCTGATTATTTGAACTCATGTTATATATGTGTGCATACCTTGTTGTATCATTGTGCTTTATTTCTAATGTAAAATTGGCAAGAAAAATTGACCAGTTGCATTACTGATTACCTGCATATAAAATCTGTTCCATACACTGGTAAAAATATATCACCACTTAACATTGGCGGTATTACAAATATATAAATGGGCAGTTTCAGAACAACTTCTCCATTTCAAACGTGACTTCTGCCTTTTGTCTTTGAGAAAAACTTGGGAAAGCCAAAGAAAATAATTTTACTAATTAATTTATTTATTTATTTTGCATTTGTTGACATGGGTAGAGCAAATATTTTTTCATCTTGGAAGCATACAGCACCATGACGTTAGCAATTTAAGTTCATACAATTATTTTCAGTATAGAAAGAAGGTAATTAATGCATGGTAGCTATGAGTAACCTAAACTGAAAAAGTTATAGGTGACTAGATACTCAGTGAATTAACTACATCATGTACAGTACAGTACAGCAAATCATAAAATGAAAAATAATAAGTGCGTATGTACACAATCCAGAAATAGTGAAAAGAGATGCGGATGAGTAGAGCTGTACAGATGCATTAACAAGAATCACGAGGAAATCCCATCTCTGCAAATGAGCTAAATTTAACAGCAGAGAATAGATGAAGTTACAAAGGAAGTGTAAGTTAAGAAGGAAAAAACGGGAGTTAAGTTGTACGATTAGTCTATACACATTGACAATTTAGTACAGTATTTTTGAGCTGAATGCAGAAACTAGGGTATGACATTGTTTAAGAGAATCTGGGAGGGACTCCTACTCTTTGGGCTTGAGGGAGGAGATGCCATGGTTAAAGTGAAGTTTAGTAGCAGGTGTATAGTAGGGAGGCCATACTGAGACTACTGTGGTGGGTTATATGATGAGATTTTTGGAATGGATTTTGCATCTGAGGAAAAGGCCTTGTTGGCATGTTATGAGATCAGTAACAATGGACAATGCTGTGTTTGACTGGTAAGCATTTTCATGTTTCTAAAGTTAGGTAGAAGTTTTCATTAGCTAAGAAGAGTATAATAAATATGAATATTTTGTTGTGGATAGTTTGAATTATTTTGCTGTTTCTTTTGGAGGATTCAGAAATGAGTGACAGGCCATATTCTAGCTGGGCATGTAATATTGTCTAGCAAAGTGGGCACTGCAAGGAAATAGATCACCCATGGGCTTCTCCACTGCTGGAAGGTCCATTATTTCCATGTTAACACCTACCCTGGGGGCACTATTGAGGTTAGATAACAGACAGTTTGTTAAATTGTTTTATATTTGTTTTATAATTAGTCTAGACATGTTCTAATATTTTTTCTGGACAGGTTTTCCTCCACCTAATGTTTCAATATTGCTGTAGTATAAGAAATTATTGTTAGTAAAATGGATTTACACACAAAATATAAGTTATTAAGGTACTTAATAATGCCCTCCTCACATAAACACACAGACACCATTACTTACATGTGCATCCACAGAGTCTGTCACACACATACAGAATCTCAGATGCACTCACACACACACACACACACACACACACACACACACACACACACACACACACACACACACACACACACACACTTGTCCAGCGATTACAAACACTCTTTTGAGTGTATGTACCTCAGATGTAATATTGTCATCAAAGTTATGAATACTTAAATACTAATCAATCATCAGTAGTGCAAATCATTTCATCCCCACACAATATCTCTGTCTCTTTCCCTGCACCCCCCCCCCACACACAAACATACAAACACACACTCACATGCATAAACACACATAAATAGAAACCCATACACAGGTCCTTGTAACTGCTTCTACATTTATTAGTGTTATTGTTATTTATTTTATGCTGTATAGCAGGACCAGTTGTAACTGCTGTGCTTGCATTACAGTTATTTTGTTTTGTTTTCCCTCATACTCACTAACACTTAATGAATTAACAGGAGGAGGCAGGTGCTTGTAACTGCTGTTACACTTATTCCCTTTGAGGTATACCTCTCAACTTATTTCCTCAATAATTCTAGACAAAGCTAAAAATAATGGGGGGGGGTCCAAAAATAGGAGACACTTTTTAAAAATTACTCTGATTCACATAAAAAGTTAATAGCAGAACATTTTTTCATCAACATGGAGGACTGTGATTGAGTATCTTATCATAACCGTCTTATTATATGTTCAAGATGTGGGTTCCATAAAATTCACCTTGAGAGCAAAGTTCAAAAGGTGAACCTTGGCTTCCATGTCAAGAGTGCATAATAAAAGGTTATGATTGATAGCACAATCATTTCTTTGTAGTGCATGGAGCTTTATACTACCAGTTATAGAAAGAAAGAAAGACATCATGTAGATGGTCCAAGTGTTTTACCAGCTGTGTAATACAGTAGGCATGAATGTCTAGCCAGAGTCGAATCAGGTGAGGACTGCCCACCCTACCTTTTATAAAATCTAAGTGATTGTTACCCAGAGAAGGTGGTAGGAGTTTGCTCATCCAACTGCTATAAGCTTTGCAGAAATCTTTAGATGAGTCTGCAATAATGTGACAGGATAATAATAGGCTGGATCAGTAGAATTTCTGCCTGGTTTGGGAAACACAAGCATTTTAGCACATAGACGTTCATCTGGGAACTCTTGGTTTTCGAACATGATACTGTAAAAATAATGCAATGCTTCAACTAATCCTTTTTTAGCACATTTATAGAAGTCTTATGAAAATCCATCCAGGCCAGGAGCTTTGCTGAAGGGAACGGGGGTTTGACTGATGTGATTGGCTCAACAAATCACTTTGCCAATGTCTGTGCTAACTGCAGGCAGGAGGACTCATCTAGAAACCTGGAGCTATCATTTAAACCACAATTGCTTGTATCCTACCTGAATCCTTTGTATTCCATAAAAAGTTTGTTAATTTCTTGTAGACCAAGCATTAGAGAACTGTTCCTGTTCCTAACCACCCTTATCTCCATCTCCAGTCATCTCTCTTTACATTTTAACACTAACACTTTGTTAAAAGTTATCCCTGTGGCCCAATTAAAAGGATGCAGTCCATCTCATTTGGCAGCCATATGATAGTAAAGAAAAGCCCTGTAATGTTTTTTTTTCATCTGTTCAATCTCCAACCGTAAATATTTAACACTTCTCCCTTGGCTTTTAAAAATATTTTCTTTACTAGCTATTGTATCTTCCGTTGTACAGTGTCATTATTTGCCTTCACACATAACTCTTCTATTGTAGAATATGATCCAAACTCAACAGGCATTTTTGAAGTAAATCCATAAGTGTGTGGGAAAAGGAGTGATCCCTTCCTGTTCAGCCCAAAGCTAAGAGATCCAGCATCACAAATTCTCAACTAACACCTTATTTTTAAGCAAAAGTGGGTTCATCCATCACTGTTTAAGGATGGATGGGGCAGGAATGTTGATATAAAGTTTACCATGGTTGGTTAAGCCTGCCAATTGTATTGCTTTAATCCAGGATGAGATCTTACTGGATATTAAACACACATCCAAACTGCTGGTTAGGCCATCCTATGTCCTATGAAGGTGAAATCCATGGTAGAAGGGTGGTATGCTCTCCGTTTGTCAACTAAGTCCAGTATGAAATTCCTGAGATTCCCTTGGGAAGTCTGATTATACTCAGAGGTTATCTATCCAACCAGGGGTCCACATTCAAATCTCCACCAATGATTATCACCCCATGAAAAGTTTTCAAAGGTCTAAAGCACTGAACAAATGATTGCAGGGGAAGTGGGCCGCCATTATTGGACTAATAAACATTCCTTAACAACAGCTTTCCATAGCAGGTTACAAAAGGGTATACATTTATTCACCAAAAAAAAGAGTTAATGTTGTTATATATTAATGTAGCTCCTCCTTATTTTGATGAGGAAATTCAAGAAATGTAAGAGTGACACTGCCTGTTTATTTTTAACCCTGGTTTATTGCAGTAGGGTAAAATGGATATCTTTCTTAATCATTTATAGGTAAGTACTAGGCTAGCAGCCCTTGCTGGCCATTTTAAGCCTAGCCAGTTTTCCTTTTTATGCCTGACATAACCTATCCCATTTAGTTATAGATTGTCCTTACCCATCCTATAGTCAATAGTTATATAGTAGATTATTTGAGGGGGCCCCCATACATGAGATAAAGCATTTACAAGCTTCTGTCTATTGGTAGCACAAAGGGAAGTCCTTTATGTTTCCCATCCACAGATCTAAAATGTGCTTGAATATGGACAGGGATGAACTTTGTTTTATGTGGATGTGGATTTTGTTCCACAGAAGTGGTAGCTAATTAGTTAGTGTTGTTAGGGTTGTGGCTAAATCATGTTTCATGCTTCATTCTATTTAAGATGCATCCAGGGATGTTGTCAGGACCCACCAATGCATTATTTTAGCTTTTGATAACAATTTTAGGACTTGGTTTTGTGTGATAGCTTGAGTAAAGCCAGTTTCAAGTACATCTTGATTGACATACACTGGGAAGAAAAGGGAAACATTAGAGCTAATTAATTAACCAGTAGGTTCACTATATCTTCAGCCTCAGTGTAGGCAACATCATTCACAATTAGCTCAGCACATTGCTGCAATGTACTTTTGAGATTATGCACATAACTAAAAATGCCTTGTGATTGTCTTTGGCTTGATTATCTATTTATCCTCAAACTTGGCTTTGGTAGATTTTATTAAGCTCCTGCATTGTTTGTTTACTTCAGTCACAATGGCTCTAGCATTCTGGGAATTCTATTTTAACTTTTGGATATTTTCTTTCCTTTTATTATGAAGCTTGTTGATATTGTGGTTCCACCATGAAGATTTGTCTCTGCAATTTGCCCTACACTTGTTCTATGGGGAACAGCTGCATTTGTACAGCAGTGTACATGCTGGTATAGTGTGTCATAAAAAAAAAAAAATATATATATATATATATATATATATATATATATATATATAAATTCACTTTATAATCTCAAAATACTGAAAGTCGAATTTCAGAATCTCGAGACCATAAAGTCGAATCTTCAAAATAGCAAAAGTGCATAATTGCAAATCTGACTAATTCGAATTCACGTTTATGGCTTTACGTTACATGATGTGTAGTGTATTGTGTGGATGGTGTCCAGTGTAGTGTGTGGATTTAGATGGAATTTAAGGTAAGTAAGTGTTTTGTAAGGGTTTTGGGTAGGTGTTTGAGTGTATGTGAGTGCGTTTGTAAGTTGTATGTGTGGTTTAGTTTAGGCAGGTAAAAGTATAAGTGTTTAAGTGTTGGATGTGGTAGTATTTGTATATGTGTGATGTGTGTGTGTGTGTGATACTGAAATTCGACCTTTCAGTATTTCGAGATTATAAAGTGAATCCATATACATATATATATATATATATATATATATATATATATATATATATATATGTACGGGCCTAATTCTAAAGCATGAATTACCAGAAGCTCGAAACTCAGAAGATCGAGACAATAAATCTGACAGATCAGAAGCTTGAAAGTTTAAAATACCGAGTTCCACAATACTGAAGTGTAATGTTAACGTAAATTGGTAAGTGATGAAATTGTTGTCTGTCACTTTAAAGTTTCTGAGAGACACGTAAAAGGAATGTGGTGGAATTTACATGCCAAGTTTCTGGTGTTGGTGGAGATTTTTATGTAAGTTTTAACTGTAGGATGAAGGTAAAAGGTAGATATTGAGTGGTATAAATTGTGCACCATGCATAATGTGTAGTCATAGTTTACCCTGTTTTGCAATGTAGTGCGATCCCGGAGTTGGTATATTAAATGTTAGGGGGTGTGGGGAGCACAGGGGGCATAGCCCCCTGCAAAATTGTAGGGTAACAATTATATGAAGTATGTCGGTGCTTTGATGTGAAATATCTGTTTGTAAGGTGTTTTACATCGGTGTAGGGTAGGGATGTTCTATTTGCTTTTAGGTGTTGGTATTTTCAGGCTTTTGACATTTCGGTTTACTCGTCTCAGTCTTCTGAGGTTCGAGCTTGTGGTAATTTGTGATTTAGAAGTAGATCCATATATATATATATATATATATATATATATATATATATATATATATATTTCCTATCAATATATCGAAAATAAAAAAAAAACGGTACGAATAAACAAAGTGTTGTACCAAAATTACACCTAACCGAACGGCCCTATTGTCAAAAAAATGCTGTTAATGCTGAAAATGTCAACAATGACATTTTATGCCATTATCAACAATGCCACCCTTGTCATACCTCTCTAATCCCTACACCTAACATCCCGTTTATGTTGTTCGAATACTTCATAGCCATGCAATTGCAAGGCAACATTTTAATGTTAAACCATAGATATATATATATATATATATATATATATATATATATATATATATATATATATATATATATATATATATATATATATATATATATATATATATATATATAGATATATGCCATTGAATAGCATTATATTTCCAGGATGAGCACAAACCTTTAACAAAGGGCAACAGTGTTGTTTGGTACTGTAGCAGAATTAAAAACAGCTCTGGTTTCACTTTGTAGTAACATCTTCAAGAGATTTATTAGTATTATTGGGTTCTGGTACAATGTATAGATTTAAATTTAAATGTATTACATACTGACTTATGGTTCAGTGTATACATTTAACAGTCCAATGTGAAGTATATCAGTTTGTTTAGGTAGTACAGCATTTCGCTTTGTGTTGGGTAGCTTTGTCTTTTTAAATAGTGCATTTGGTGCACTGTTTATACTGTATTATTTATTTATTTAGAATGCTGAACTGCAATGTTTATATTTTTATAGGCTGACGTTTTTCCTATTCATGCAATTGCCCAATTCGTTCCTACAGATAGGAGCCCTAGGGCCCATTCATTCCTTCCATACACAACGGCTGAAACTTATAACCAAACTGGAAGTCAAGCATGCTCTGAAAATTCAATCTTCACAAAGCAATGACAACACAATATCGAAATAAAGAGTATAGCACTGAAATGCCTGTATTAAACATTCTTAAAAAATGTAAATGCACTTTAAAATTTACACCACCGGCTCCACTGGTTGTCAAAAGTAATAAACTTTATTCCAGGCTAAGCAATTTCATCCCTTATTAACAGAACTTCATCAGAGTTAACAGAAAGCCAGTTCCTTCTTCTATTTAAATGGAAATCCACCAATCAAAATCCATCTAGTAAATATCTTAATTAATTAGTTAATAAAGTAAAAGAATTGAAAACATGCATACAAATGGAATACACATAAAAGTATACATTAGTATATTATTATGTAAGGTGGAGATTCTTTGTTCAAACTGACCGTCACATAAAAAACTTTAGGAAATATGAAATTATGAAATAATTAAAAATGTAAATTAGATGAAGAAATGTAATAAGATAGTATGTAATAAGAGATAAACCACTGGTTTGAAAACAAATGAGCTTGTAATTCATACTAGATAAATATAAATTATTAAATGAAAAATGTTTTAAACGTTTTAAATGTGAAATGTGGAATAAAACCTCATGATCTGTTTGCCTTAATGTTTAAAACACTTGTAATAGATATAGAATCATTGAGTCCCAGGAGCTGACAAGCATTTATTCTCAGTTGCCAAATCAATTCTTTCAATTCCAACTTGTTATCAATATCAGCCCCCAAGAGGATCTCAGAACTTGATCAACAATAAAAAATCTAAATTTCTTAAAATTCATATGTTCATACTGTATGTTGTTGGAATGATATTTTTTAATATCTTAGAGGTGTTCCATAATTGTTTAAAAACTTCTACATATTTTAAAATTTCCTGATTGAAGGGTACTCCAGATGGTAACATCATATTTCTGCCTTAAACTATTTCAGAATTGGAAGGTTCCATTTCAAAAGGGGGGGGGGGGTATGTGTTTCTTCAGCTGCAAGGGGGCAAACCTAGTTGTCCTACCCTTATGGACATGTCCTTGGGGTAACACCTATCTGTAAACATGCCCCACAGATAGTGAATTTCTCTTTCAAAATTCTTATCAGTACTTATCAATCTCAACAAATGGACCATCTATCCTTTAACTATCCCCCTCTTTTCATGAAAGGGGTGACAACTGTCGAAATATTGATATGAATTCAAAAAGGTCTTTTTCCTGTAAATTATAGGTGTAAACCTTTCCAAATTCCTATCCTTACCTAAAGCCACATCGAAATATTTTATTTTGCCATAATCATGCTGACATGTATATTTTTAAAACATTCCTCCTTGGGTAAAGGTGAAGTAGTGATAGTGGTCTACCATCTGTTGTGGATAATCAAGGGGATTCTATTTGACATAATCTCTGTTCTCATTGTGCATGCCATTTACATAGGAAGGACTAGCACACATTTTTGAGTCATTATTAGTAGTAGCAGCAGTATTTATTTTTTATTTATTTATTCATTGTGATGTATTTCTCTTATTTTTTATATAATAGATTATTGCTTTATGGTTCTGTTTTTTCCTCATTTCTTAAGATATTTCATCCTGCTTTTCAGTTATTCTTTCCCATTATTTGATACATTGCATGTGTGTTTGTGTTTGTGTTTAATTGCTTCAGAAATTTATTTATTTTGAGATTCATTTTTTATTTTGTTTTCTGAGCTGTTGGTTTTAACTGAGAAATTCATACCTGAAAGGGTTGATTATATATATTAAATACTGAGTGTTTACTTATTTACCAGATTTTGCTGTGGAATATTGTGTGTAGATGTCAAGTGTAGTAAAATAAATTCTGCACACTATTTTAAAAGCAGGGTAAAGCAGGTTGGCCGTGTCTCCACAGTTACCAAACCTGTCAGTGACCATACTATTGTCATTTTGCTTTTACAATGACCACGTTGATTTGGATTTAATTTAAAATTGTTATTAAACATGTTACAGCAAAAGCATTGATAGCCATTTGCTAACCAAAACAGTCTCATATGGAAAACAGGATTAGCATGAGCAACAGTGAACTTCTCATCCCTTGAAACTTACATTTATTGAAAATGCATCTGGCAACACAATAAACTACAAAACAAATATGTGACATATTTGCTAAAAGCTTGGGACAGCACACTGATGTCAGAGGCACACCAAGAACACTGCTTCTAGTGAAATGATTGGGTCAGAGTCATGCATCAGACAAGTGAAGGCAGAGGGAATCACTACAGGAAGCAGGTGAAGGCAGAGGGAATCACTACAGGAAGCAGGTGAAGGCAGAGGGAATCACTATAGGAGACAAGTGAAGGCAGATGGAATCACTACAGGAGACAAGTGAAGGCAGAGGGAATCACTACAGGAAGCAGGTGAAGGCAGAGGGAATCACTACAGGAAGAAGGTGAAGGCAGAGGGAATCACTACAGGAGACAATTGAAGGCAGAGGAAATCCCTACAATAGAGAGGTAAAGGCAGAGGGAATCACTACAATAGACATGTGAAGGCAGAGAGAATCACTACAATAGACAGATGAGGGCAGAGGAAATAACTACAGGAGACATGTTTAAGGCAGAGGGAATCACTAGAGGAGATACGTTTAAGGCAGATGGAATCACTACAGGAGACACGTTTAAGGCAGAGGTAATCACTACAGGCAACAAGTGAAGGCAAAGGGAATCACTGCAGGAAGCAGGTGAAGGCAGAGGGAATCACTACAGGAGACAATTGAAGGCAGAGGGAATCACTACAGGAGACACGTTTAAGGGAGAGGGAATAACTACAGGAAACAGGTGAAGACAGAGGGAATCACTGCAGGAGGCATGTTTAAGCAGAGGGAATCACTACAGGAAATGGGTGAAGGCAGAAGGAATCACTGCAGGAAACAGGTGAAGGCAGAGAGAATCACTACAGGAAAATGGTGAAGGCAGAGGGACTCACTTGAGTAGACAGATGAAGGCAGAGGGAATCACTACAGGAGACACATCTAAGGCAGAGGGAATCACTACAGTAGACAGGTGAAGGCACCGGGAATCACTACAGGAGACAGGTGAAGGTATAGGGAATCACTACAGGCGACTTGTGAAGGCACAGGGAATCACTATAGGGGACAAATGATGGCAAAACTACAGGAGATGGGTGAAGGCAGAGGGAATCACTACAGGAAACAGGTGAAGTCACAGGGAATCACTTCAGGAGACAGGTGAAGGCAGAAGGAATCAATGAAGTGCTGCAGTACACTGGTACTCTTAGTTTTACTCATCTACTCTAAGATGCAAACATTAAATATCTAGACATAATGCGGTATGGTTTATTCACAGCCATATAATAAATACATTGCTAATAATCAACAAAACAATTAAACCAAGGATCGTATCTAAAGAACATGGCTCATATCAGAATGAATCAGTTTCTTCCTTTACTCCATAATACACTTTTTTATTCAGCCTGTTTAACACCACTGCCACAGAATGCCTTGCAACACCTTTTCAGTAAGCTAATTATCTTTTTTCATTTCTGAATTTGTGTCTGTGAACAAATATCTTTACAGGTCTCATACAAATGTTCTGGTTCACAATATGCCTTACACCTACATTTAATATTAAATGTAAACTCCCAACAACCATTTGTAAACAAACCCACCAAGCTATGTGAACCTACATGTGTCCTGGGTATAGAGGTGGTGTTTTATACCAAATTGTGTGCTTCTGCATGAAGATCAGTCTGGTTTTCTAGAAAAAGAATAGCATAAATGCCTGTACTCAGCACAGATTACAATGGACAGTTTTCTAGATATTTGTCTAGCCGCATTTCAAAGTATAAAATCCAAAGTAAAGGTCCTAATTGAAAAATTGAATAAAAAACAAGGAAAATAAGCAATGTCTGAAATAGAAGTTTGACTCACAAGTATGGTATAACCACACTGCCCTAAAAATATGCTGCACATTGTGACATCACAACCAGATAATGCTTCAACCTTTAAAATGGTGGGCAGAGTTTTTATACACTTATCAGAGAAAGCACTTTGTACTTGTGGATCAGGCAGAGTACTTTGTACTTGTGAATCAGGCAGAGTACTTTGTACTTGTGGATCAGGCAGAGTACTTTGTACTTGTGGATCAGGCAGAGTACTTTGTACTTGTGAATCAGGCAGAGTACTTTGTACTTGTGGATCAGGCAGAGTACTTTGTACTTGTGGATCAGGCAGAGTACTTTGTGAAAAAATATTTTGATCTTTACGTGCTTACTTGCTTGGAGTGATGGATCTGCATTGTTCTTAAGACACTCAATCTTGCTGGCTGGAATCAATGTCTGGTTATATTTGCATTCACAGTCTGTTGCATACAGAAACTTGCAGAATATACACTGATGAGAGAATATACTTTGCAGCATCAACTTTAAAGAGCAGTAACAAATAACTTTTTATAATAAACCAAACTGGAAAACCGTTGCAGCTTAAAAGTACTGTTCCAACTTTACTTCTCATATAGTACAGATGATGTGAGAGATATAACATTTACCCTAGGACTTGTGTCCCTATCATACCTCTCTCACATAGCTGGATTTATACAGCTCTTTATATACAGTTTTAGTCCTGTAGAAACAATACTAAGCTTCCTTGTTTAACAATGTCTTGTAAGAGACCAGCTTTTCTGACAGTGTGAATATCCTGTAACAGTGTCCTAATGTCCATGTAGAAAAACATATTTTTGAGGAAACACATTGTCTGTATTCTATTTGGATCTGTGTATATGACCATATGTTCTTGTACCAATGCTAATAAGCATATCCTGTTTTTTATGAAGAAAAACATATTTTTGAGAAAACACATTGTCAGAGATCAGCTTTTCTGACAGTGTGAACATCCTGTATTTTATTTGGATCTTTGTATCTTGTGCCATATCCTGTTTTTCCATGCAGAAAAACATATTTTTGAGAAAACACATTGTCACAGTGTCATTGTCCATTCTTTAAAAGCAGATTTTGCATTTTTGCTCTTGCATACATCCTGTTTGAGTCTGTAAGGGAAAAATGTCCATTCTTTAAAAGCAGATTTTGTATTTTTGCTCTTGCATACATCCTGTTTTGAGTCTGTAAGGGAAGAATGTCCATTCAGCAGATTCCTTTTCCAAGCCATGGTCATTTAGTATGACTGCTGATCACATATTACTTAAACTTTGTTTCTGCATTTAAGCAAGCCTTTCCTTTACAACATAATTAATTTCAGATTTATATTCATAAAATCTAACAATTCCCTCTGTTTTTAAACATACTCAAAACATTTTATATAGAAAACACAAGAAACAAACCTTTAGTTTGATACAACAAATCAAAATGCAATTTTACATAGTTAATACAATGATATTAAAGTATTATTACCAAAACTGAATGTATTTAACAACTTTTTCTTTTGCAGACCATTCTGTGAAAATATTTTATCAGTTATGAGCTGTGTCTGCTTTAATGTTATTATTTTTTTTAACTTGATCAATTTATTCTTTTGCAATCACAGAATTTAATTTATGACTTAGAACTGTTTCATTAACTCTTTGCAGCTGTTAAATTAACTATGAGACAATAACTATGTGCTGCTGCAAGCATTTATAGACTACTGAAAACACACAATTTCAATGTCATTTTAACCATAACATTGTGATCATGTCTTCGAACTGCTCATTAACATCTTGGTAAAATACTGAACTGGGCTTAGATAATAAATATTTGAAAGCAGTTATTTTACTGGGGTAAAACCGATGATATTACAACTTGACAAATTACTTTTGAACTTATTACGATGTATCCTGTACAGTATGTATTTACACAGACTGTTTGCTATTTATGCATTTCAATTTACTAGGTATACTGGACCCATTTTTTAAATATGTTTTTTTCACACATATTCATTACTAGACATTAATTTCATTTGTACTGAATTCTTCTGCATTTGTACATACAATGACTATAAAGTACATTTAGTCTAATCTTACAAATTTAATAACATTAATATTAAGCAAAATCTTGGAAAATGTTTGTCTCTTTAGAAATATCTAGTGGAATTGATACCAAATTCATAGGTCCTGTTATTTTAAAACTACATACTCAGCAATTAGAAACATTGATTTTTTTTATACCAACATTGTTTTGCCAAAAACATATTAAAAATAGTGACCATTCTTGCTATTAGAAACATTTATGCATTTTTGCATATCTTTATTCTCTCTTGTATAGCTTTAATAAAGCAATTTTAAATCATCTCTTGTTTTTTCTAAACAATAAAACAATAACCATTATGATAGCTATTAACAACTTGTAAAATATCTTATCCTGTCAGGTTTAATCCAGTTTACCAGTATTTCTAATACACTAATACCTGTTTTTCCCTCTACCTAAAAGAGTATTGTCAAGAATGAATGAGATATTTTTTTTTCCCCTGTAGCTTTATTTTAGACCCTTATTATTTATTTTTATGTAGCTTTATTTCAGACCCTTGTCACAGTCTGTTTATACAGTCAGTGTAAAACTGAGAAAGTGCCCCTCCCTCTTATACAGTCATGTAAAACTGAGAAAGTACCCCTCCCCCTGTAGTACTTCAGCACTGTTGACCTGCCCTATGCTGTGAAAATAGAATGTATGTCAGCCTAACACTATGGTTATACATTTATTTTATTAAATTATGAACTTTTGTCTGATTTGATAATTGTTTATAAAGCTTTTGCTGTTTACTACCACTAGTAGGCATTTACATTCTCCTGCACAATTGATTTGAACTGTATATATACTATAGCCCATTTGCTGGCTGTACTTGATGCAACTGAGTTTTTTCTTCTCTTTTAACATTTACTTGCAAACAGATTATCAGTGACATCTATGCACAATTGTGGCATTTTATGACAATTACTAAATAGTGTTGCCTGTAAACATTTTAACAATTATGTTTTAATAACAATGATGCTTTAGAAAAACTCAAGCTACTTGCCTGGCAATCAGTCTTGTTGTTTATCTTATCTTTCCAGCATTTCCTGTAACTATTCATTCAGTCTAGGAAGGTCTTAGCTCACATTTCATACTCTGTAAACTATAGTTAATTCTTTTGGCATTTTTCCTTTAATGTGATTGTGATTTGCATAACTATGCATTTATACAACATAAATAGACATCATTTTACAATTACCTTACATGGATTTCAGTATTTTTTTTTTTATTTATTTAACTATTTAACTGTCCTGCCATTAATTTTACAAAACTGTTTGAATAATACCATCTGTGATTTTCTTTTTAAAATTCAGAACTTTAACTGTTTGGTGTTACTATATAATTATAAACAAATTGTAAAAACAAAATAGATATTAGTTTAACCAACACATTTATATTTATATTATTTATATTTGCTGTTGTCTGCCTGTTATTCTTGTGTATTGTAACAGATGTACTCTAGATGAAAAGAACACACATGCATGTCTGTCTTGTATCTGTATATCTTTATACAAGCATGTCATGTCTTGTGACTTTAAATTTTTACTCATCTATTTTTATTTAATTTTTATACACTAGAACAGTTTTGTTTACCTTTTGACTATGCTAATGAATGGCATTCATATGCTTTACTTTACTGTAGTACTGATAGATGTCTTGCTTTAACCGAATGAAAGTAAAACATTTAAGAATGATTTGTCCAGACATCAGATCCTACCATCCTACCATGTATGTTTAACCATTTTCAAAACATAAACATATTATAAAATATATTTCTTTTGCACAGATTAGCTGTGTATGCAGGACATTTTTAGTCTTTGTCAGTTCAGCTAATTTATTTCCTTTATCCTGCAACTTCTGTTGAATTTCCAGTAATGTTGCATGGTCTTTCTGACATTCTTTAGTAAGCTGTTCTGCTGAATTTGAAACTCCTATGCACTTTTGAAAAGATGTGTGTATAACTTGTCTAAGCTTCCTGAACTCATTGTGTCTGTCTTTTAGAAGTTTACTACATTCCTTTGTAACAAAATGTACTAGGGGTTCTATCAGTAAATGATCTTACTCACATGTGGTGACATGACATAACTGTTCAACATCAGAATGTAATGGAAACACTTTACCCTTAGTTAATTCTTCAGATCTGTTTTTACAGTCTATTTTTTTAGCAATATGATGCAATATTATTTTATGACATAATACACAAAATGCAGTTTTTGTTGAATCACACAATAAACATTTGTCATATTTCACATGATTTTCTTTGAGATACCAGCCAAATATTGTAATACATTTGCATAATGCCTTACTATCAACCTGCCCTAATAAGATTTTACATGTACTAATGTGCTGTGTATACCAACATAGCAATTTACTAAAGTTTGGTTTACTCCTGCATGAATTATAAATAATATCCATACTGTCTAGTAATATACAACCTGCCTAGGAATACAGAAACTATATATGAATATACAAACTGTCTTAAGAATATAAAAACTCTCTTAAGAATATACAAACTGTTTTAACATCATCTACACTAAATATGTGACACAGAAAAAAGTCTTACCAGTTAGCAAGAAAACAGGTGATCAGGCTGCTATTGCAGATGGCTGGAAATTTTTCAAAGTCACTTGAGAAGCTGGGAAAGCACAACAGGCAGTGGACTGATGGGCTAGTGGATATCCCCCTTTTCTTAAAGAATTTATGGCACTGCGAATTTCTTGAACTAGTCTCACTCCAGATTGTAGATGTCTAAAAACTTTACTACTGCAAGCTGCATAAACTGGAATACTTCTGTTCAGAATTGACACATACGTACAAATGTTAGTTACTGCAATTTAACTGAAGTGACCCTCTGCAGGGCTTACCATCACTCCTTCTGAGTTTGAATGCAGATGGTAGGTTCAAATGCAGGCTAGCTTGCCATTGAAAAAATATATGGAGCTAGTCACTCAGCTGCCTCGCCATTGAAAAAATATATTGAGCTTCTCTGCTTACTTGCTTGCTGTGATGGATCTGCATTGTTCTTAAGACACTCAATCTTGCTGGCTGGAATCAAAGTCTGGTTATATTTGCATTCACAGTCTGTTGCATACAGAAACTTGCAGAATATACACTGATGAGAGAATATACTTTGCAGCATCAACTTTAAAGAGCAGTAACAAATAACTTTTTATAATAAACCAAACTGGAAAACCATTGCAGCTTAAAAGTACTGTTCCAACTTTACTTCTCATATAGTACAGATGATGTGAGAGATATAACATTTACCTTAGGACTTGTGTCCCTATCATACCTCTCTCACATAGCTGGATTTATACAGCTCTTTATATACAGTTTTAGTCCTGTAGAAACAATACTAAGCTTCCTTGTTTAACAATGTCTTGTAAGAGACCAGCTTTTCTGACAGTGTGAATATCCTGTAACAGTGTCCTAATGTCCATGTAGAAAAACATATTTTTGAGGAAACACATTGTCTGTATTCTATTTGGATCTGTGTATATGACCATATGTTCTTGTACCAATGCTAATAAGCATATCCTGTTTTTTATGAAGAAAAACATATTTTTGAGAAAACACATTGTCAGAGATCAGCTTTTCTGACAGTGTGAACATCCTGTATTTTATTTGGATCTTTGTATCTTGTGCCATATCCTGTTTTTCCATGCAGAAAAACATATTTTTGAGAAAACACATTGTCACAGTGTCATGGTCCATTCTTTAAAAGCAGATTTTGCATTTTTGCTCTTGCATACATCCTGTTTGAGTCTGTAAGGGAAAAATGTCCATTCTTTAAAAGCAGATTTTGTATTTTTGCTCTTGCATACATCCTGTTTTGAGTCTGTAAGGGAAGAATGTCCATTCAGCAGATTCCTTTTCCAAGCCATGGTCATTTAGTATGACTGCTGATCACATATTACTTAAACTTTGTTTCTGCATTTAAGCAAGCCTTTCCTTTACAACATAATTAATTTCAGATTTATATTCATAAAATCTAACACTTTGTACTTGTGAATCAGGCAGAGTACTTTGTACTTGCTGGATTTGCACTCTTTCTTCCTGACTGCTTTTTCACACTCAGAAGTATTCAATAAGAGCAGGCTTGTTCTGCTTTGTCTGTCTGTCTGTCTGTCTGTCAGTATCACTGCTATTGGCACTGGATTTAGCATGCACATTTGCCACAGTATCTACAGTCATGCATTCCCTGAGGAAGATTCACTGAATATGTCCATCTCACTCCAGCAAAAGTTGAAACAGTGGCCAGTAATGACCCACACTGGAAAAGCCTCCACATATTTTCTCACTTCCATAAAGTAATCACATCAACAGCTATGTGGGAGGTACCTACCATGCCAACAGCTATGTGGATGAAAACATAAAGGATATTTTGAAAATATTGGTTTATCAATGCATGATGCCCACAAGCAAGCTTAAAGAAGCCTACCAGTAGTTACTGTTGAATGAGGTGATATATTACATCCAACTAGTCCATCCATGATATTTTTAATGCTCACCTCTAAAACCCTTTGCTTGAAAAGAAGCTGGTTAGTAGAGTTAAACTAGATAGTCATTCCTAATAACAAATTTCAAAGCAAAGTTATCTTGGCATTAGAAACCTACATCACCTTCTTTAAACAGAAATTAAAACAGAAATACACTGTGTAAGTTATGAAATTAAAACCACACATAGATGATCACCAAGTTGGGCATGGTAAGGAGTCATAAGAGAACTAGTACCAGTAACTACTTTTGGTTGCACACACACCCTTGCACGCATACACACACACACACACACACACACACACACACACACACACACACACACACACACACACACACACACACACACACACACACACACACACACACACACACACACACACATGCGCGTGCGTGCATGCGCAAATACATTTCCGATAACAAAGCCCTTCATATGGCAGCATGTACTGTCTTCATCTCTCTCTCTCTAGCTCTTTCCCATCTATATGGCAAACATCCCCCAACACATAAAGCCCTTCAGCTACAGCAAGTACCTGGCAAGACTAATCTTCAGATTGATAAAACCCTTTCAAGACCATGTTGTCTCCTAATAAAAGCAGCTGAATGGAACTGGTAATTGGGAGGGTTTTTTTATTTTTTTATGGCAAGTCCTTTCCCCCAGATAGCACTGGGCCCAAGGTAACTGCCTAGGTCAGCTATTGCTCCACTACATATTTCATATCTCACTTGACAAAACCTGAAGAAATACACAGGCTAGGATTCTGAAAACCTATCATCATCAGTATTATTTAGCCAATGGTGTAGTTCCCAATAGTGTAACAGCAGTGATCTGCAATTAGCAACACCTTATTATCAGCTCAAGATGTTCTTGAATTGAGCAGTGAGCAGTTAGATCTAACCATGTTATTCTCCCCCTACCCAGTATATTTGATGTAAATAGTGTGAAATATGTATTGTGGGGACAAAATGTATACATGCACACACACACACACACACACACACACACACACACACACACACACACACACACACACACACACACAGGAACTTGTAAAGGTGCATGCAAACACACACACACACACACACACACACACACACACACACACATGCATACACACCCAGATAACTTTACAGTATGTATCTTGTGCAGCTCCAACTGCCCAGCTGTGGTCATAGTAGTGAATAGGTATACATTGCCAGTGCAGACATTTTGCTTTACTGCCCAAATGGCATAGGTGAGCTATTCTTTGAATTGCTCTACTGTGCTATTCTGACACAATAACCTTTATGGAAAAAAATCACATGACTAATTTGCATTAGTCACATACTGAGTTGTCACATAAATGCATCAGTTATAAATTATATGAATGTGAGTCTGTGGTCAAGAGCAAGGGAATGTATTTTTAACATGCAATTAATGATAATGATTCTGATACACTTATGGAATTGAGAATTTTTGTTAGGCATTTGAATTTATGGTCCCTGTTTCCCCAATTAAAATACACCATATGAAAATCAATTGAAGAAACCATGTTCTTTTATTCCATATAGTCACCTCATTGCTAATGCATTCTTACAAGCCTGCAAAAATGAATTTTATAAGTTATGTGACAATGGAAGTGGTTACTGATTTCATACTCAACCTGCCACAGAAAAAAAACCAATGCATTGAACAGTCTACAGAATAAAACATAACACAGTAACTAAGAGGCCCAGACAAGGATGATAAAATTATAGTTATGGGCAGACATAGCCACTTTGATTCTGGAAAATAAATGCTAAGTCTCAAAGAATATGGCTTTTTCAGGGGTAATAGTCAATTGAATTATAATTCACATGGAAATTGCAATACAATTATACAAGTTACCAATCTACCAACAAGATTAATTGTTTCAGCAAGAGGTTGGATAATTGGATCAATCTTGCTATATCGTGTACATAACTTAAAGCGATAATGGTGGAAAACCTAGTTACATCAAATACAGTAATGCATTTTTAAGACAGATATCTGATCGATGGAAACACATTGATATGCAATTACTTTTTCTTTCATTTGTTATTAATTCTTTGTTTACTGAAACTCAAAATGAATACACCATAGAAGCTTTAAGATACAAGATATGTCAAGACACAACCTTCCTAATACATGGAATATTTTTGAAAACCTATTTCATTATTTGAAAATATTCTATTTGTCTTTAAGACTGCTATTATAAACAAATTTCAGGTATAGTGATAGGTACGCCAGGTGCTAACACATGTGCTAATGTGAATTTATGGGTTTGTGAAAAAGGCTACATTTTGAATTCATGGAATGATTTTATGAGATTTTGATTTCAAGCATTTTTAAATGATATCTGCATGATATGCAATTAGCTGCAGAAGATGTTTGCATATTGTTAGCATATATTACACTTATATTACACTTATTTTTTTGGATTTAAATTACATGTTTCTAAAGACAGAATTGAATTTTTAGATATGTGTATACATAGATGACATGGTATAGCTGGTCACAACTATGTATAAGCAATCAGTGAATACTTACAACAGACTAGCATGCACCAATGCTCCATATTTAGAAGCAATGCATATAATCAAATGCTTAGACTACTACTGTACATAATTAATGAGACAACCTTAAATGGCCAGGTAAATGGATTACATATAGAACAAAATGATAAAGGCTATGCTGGAATATTTGAAATTGTTAGTGGTGATACAAATGATGAAAGATCCAGCAGACGACAGTCAATAGAAGACAAGAAAATCTTTTTAGTACCCAATTATTTACAATAGATATGCTTGAGCTGTACAAGACGTTTTAAATGTTGAGATATTTCAATATCTTATAAAGCTTTACAAACTTTGGTAGAAGAAAAAGCACTGCTAGAAGACAGAAAATAATTTAAAACATGTTTTTAAGGATATGAATACAAAACTGAGACCTGAAATTAGACTGTGCATTTCTAACAAAGATAGTTTAGTACATGCAGTTAACAAGATATATGCAATCTACTTAGCTTAATATAAAGCATGCACATTATTTTGTGGGGGAAGTACAGTAGAAACCTTAAAGATTCAATCCGTGGCCATTATTCAGAGATTTCTTTGGGATGTATGTGTTTGAAGTAAAAGGGGGTGAACGTAGGTTGCAGGGTGAGAATTGATAGAAAATTGTTAAATTCTGTAAGGAAATCCTCAGGGGAATGTTTGCTATCTGATATTGAATGACATTGATATAGAGGGTTTCATGGGAGGTTTCTTCATCAGGAAAGTTAACTTCTTTCCAAAATTATTTGGTGGAATGTAATGGAGTAATTTTTCTTTTGAGATTGCTTTTGTATCTTCTGTTGGACTGCTTGCAATGTCTTGCTGTGTTAATCCAAATTGTTCATAATTTATAGAACAGGCTTTAGACCCAACCTTATACAATGGGCTATATTTTAAGGATTTTTAAACTTATTGTACCATATTTTTATCATAACTATATACATATGCCTTATATATATATATATATATATATATATATGTATGTATATATATATATATATATATATATATATATATATGTGTGTGTGTGTGTGTGTGTGTGTGTGTGTACATTTATATATATATATATATATATATATATATATATATATATATATATATATATATATATATATAAATATATATATATATATATATATATATATATATATATATATATATATATATATAAAGGTGTGTGTGTGTTTGTGTATGTGTCAAAGGTACTTTATCATCCTGAATGTAAAAAGGTCAATGGCTTATGGTCAGAAGGGCCTAAAGGTGGATTAAGAAAGATATAATTTGCCAAGTTAATAGTATTTCCTCCCTGTGTTCTACCTTTAGCTACCTAAGTTAAATTGTTGAAGGATAACAAATCTAAAAATTCCAGCTCAAAAGAAATCATTCCAGTGCAATTTTCCCTGTTAATAATTGGATAGCTTAAATCACCAAATGGAAGTATGTTTTGGATATCTTTCAGTTTACCTAGATCTGATAAAAAGTCATGCATTTTTTAATTCATTGAAGAGGTTCTGTACATCACAGCAACTTGTACCTATGAATCAATCAATGTAGCCTTCTAGGAAATGAGAAAAACACATCAAAAAGTGTTTCCAATGCCCTTACAAAGGTGAGTGAAAGCAGATAAAGTTAATAAAAATGAGTGCTATCTAACTGCCTTCAAAAAGGATGAACAGAAGACACAAACATAATAAATGAAATGAGTAACTTCTGCAAATGAATGCTACTTATGTCTGCTTATGCAGTTATATGTAAATCTTCTATATCTGCAGTTTTAATTGGCTAGAACTGCAGTCAATCAAGTAGTCCACAAGTAAATGATCGGACTCTCCTAAAAATTGTTCCTAATGTCTTTAGAAAGGCTTATGAGAGTACCTAATGTAAATAAAAATGAGTGGCACCTTGTTGTCATATAAAGGGTGCAAGGAAGACAACAAAATATTTAAAAAAATGTATATGAATCCCCTGAATAAATATTATTCATGTTTGTTCACATGTAGATGTTTAAATATTGCAAATCTGTATTTCTGTTTGGTTGGCATTGTTGTCAGTCTTGCTAGCCTACCAGGAAACATTCAAACATTCAAACATTCAAAATGTGTTCCCAACACCTTTAAAAATGTGAAGGAAAACACTTAAAAGTATTTTATTTATTTTGTTGTACCATGAAAGTCCGACTTGACAAAATGCCCTTTTACAGTGCAAGCCTGGGGAGAAAAGTTCCACATTTACAAATAACTATAAGATACATATACAACATATAGATAAAGTAAAAGTATTTAAAGTAAATAAAGAAGACTGGCACTTTGTTGTACTAAAAAGGTTACAAGGAAGACAACAAAATAATAAACAAAATGCTATAACTTCTCCATGTAAAGGCTAGGGCTGTAATAAAATGGAAATGTGCCCTTTTTGTTGGCTGACGGTAGCACATCATTTCCTTGTCGGTATTGTTGTTAGTGGTTCTTAAGACTGCATGTATCGCATGACAAAATACTTATTAACTCTGTTATCACAATGATTTGTGGAGGTTTGTCATTTGGTTTACACCAGCTCTGGTACTGCTTACAGTTTGAGAAAATGAGAATGTGAAAGCAGGGAGTGTCATTGTTCTGTCTTCTTTTAAACTGTCAGTATTGTATTGTTGTATTGTTTTCTGTAGCTAAATGATGTAGATGTGAGTTAGAACAACTTGTCTTTATTCTGATGTTTTCCCTGTCTCCAAAGTTATGCTCCTGGTCCCCTTTGGGTATTGTAGGGGTATTTGTTAAATTGGAAAAATCCTGTTATTAAATGTTTCTTTTAGTTTCAATGAAAGTGCTTGCGGTCATGTATTTTTGTATGTAAAAGTTGTTAATGCAATAAAACAGGGTAAGATAATCCCACTCATATTATTTCATCACATATTCACAGACAAGTTTGGAATTGGCATGCCCTGAAACATCTAAGACATGTCCATTTTTGCCAACCAAAAAGTTAGAAGACCTCTTCTATGTACAGTGTTGCAACTGGTAACATAGAAATTGGAACTCTTTTGCAGATAATTATGAAGAATATCTCACTCGCCCCCCCTCCTGAGGCAATCTGAAGAACTATTAACCAAAATATTTTTGCAAGAAATTAAACTCCAGAGGGAAAATGAGCACAAATACATTTCTTTTGTCTTCAGAAGCAAATGTTCATTATTTGAAAAGGAAGACAGTTCATATAAAAGACCAACCAGATGCATGTTTCTGTTTACTTTTGTCACAGTGCATTGTTTGATATATTTCACATAAGTTCCATGTAAAATGGTTATCTAACATAGGAAAGTAAATGATTAAACAATAGTTAACTCAAGCAGTCACATAAATCAGGCCCAAGAAGTCTGTAGGCAGTGCAGCTGACCAATATATAATATGATTTAAGTCATCTTTGTGTTTATACAGAGAATAATAATTCATATTATAATCCAGTGTTTTGTCTGTTACCCAAAGTGAGCCTTCAACTCCCAGAGGATCAGTATGCTCACATATTGCTGCTTTGACTTTTTCTTTGATGAACGGCATGAAAAATGAATGTTTTCCTTTACTATTTGCTATATGCTTTTCTGTCTAAACTTGTTTTAGAACTATGCAACTCAAACTTACACGTTTCTGCTTTTGTGTGCCATGGATTATTTCAAATAAAATCTACTCACACTTACCTACCAACTACTACTCTTATTTACTTGAATAGATTTTGTTTGTTTTTTTATAAATGCAACTCTAGCTGCTTTAGCTATTTCTTTGCTTTGAAGTCATAACTTTACCAGTGCAATCATTAAGCTAGGTAGCAATACTCAGGAAACAAGTACTTGCCCAGCTAAAGACAAATTTCCTTATGTACTAATACAAGAATATTTGTGTGGTGCCCAAGACAGGGATACACTGAAGACAGAAATCCAGTGTTTTCTGAACTAGAGGTCAGATGTAATGGCTTCTATTACTTTTACCACTTCTGAGATCTTTTTGTATGTAGTATATAATGCTCTCTGATCTGATAAATGACACCCTGTTTATTTCATCTACATGCTTCTGTACTGGTTTCTGCCTTGTACCTGTATAAATGTACCACAGATTTTTTCCAGACCTGAACCATTCAGTGGATCGTACACTGCCCTAATGACACAAGTAGTACCAAATGCTAACATGTCACTATGCCAATGTTGCTGTTTCAGTTATTATATGACCAGTATAGTCTCTTCAGAATTTGCAAGCATCTACTCACCTGGTGTAGGTTAAGTTTTACTCATCAGAATGGCTTGGACTTCTTAGTTATATACTTCAGTGCAATTAAGGCAGTAACTCTGATTATATGGCATCTACAACATGTTTTTCTGTCTCTTTCTCTCTGATACTTTCTGTCTTAAATGCAAACTTATATACAGCCAAAATGAAAGATGCACACTGATAGACTGTAATTAGCTATTTCGACAGCAGTTCAAAATTCTCTGGCAGAGTTTTGTAAGCAACACATACATAAGCTTCAAATGTCTGTATGATGACATATTTTACATCCCATTACAACTGTTGTAATGCTGTAAAGACCCACATCAACTACATCTGTGTGGTTCTGATGCCATAAGGCACAAGGATTTGCTGCTATATTGTTTACACCATACTGCATTTTAAGACACATTTAACAGGTACACAGAACTTTTATTGCTGTTGTTGTTTTTGTTGGGTCAAATGGTATGTCATGTATCTGCAGAGATTTTTCAAAAAATAGAAGAAATATTGTGGATCAAAAATTTATTTTGCAGTTGCATAACACCATTTTTATAGCGTTCACTGCAATTCCTAGAGTGTGGAAATGTGATACTTCAAAACATTTAAAAGAACTAAAAAATAACTAGAATCATTAAGAACAGGAATAATGTCTACCTACTTTTCCTTCAGAAAGTGCTATTAAATAGTATTGCATTTTGCTGTACATATACAGTGACTCAATCATGAAGCTTAGGCTTCTGTCCCCAGTACCATGTGAGAGAGGGATTAAGCCCTATCCTGATGTCCGCAGATGACCTGTATTTGATTAGAGAATATGTAACAATATGAAATAGCAATAATCTGCAGTTCACAATCATAAGAAAGGCAAGGAATACCCAGAGAATAAGATACGGGGTTAGAACATACAGATGTTGAATGCAGTTAATGCAGTACACAGGCTGTGGTTTATCTACCAGAGAGAAAGAGAGACAAAAGAAAATGGTGTTGCTATACAGCATATGATTCTGAAGAACATCAGAATGGGATAAAGTTTGGTTATAATGTTAAAACTGTCTGAACATTAAGATCTTACTGACTTTTACATTTATGATTATTTGTATCTGATCAGAATGTCTTGTTATGTGAAAAAAGTTGCATTTTTCTTCTGGAAATGCATGATTTGATAAATGTACTCTGAAATCAAACCACTGACTGTTTCAGAATATTAACAGTAATTGTTAAGATTGCTGGGGTCTGTTTGAGCACCTGCATTTTATACACAACAACAGAATAGTTATTTTCATATGCGTTTCTCATCATTGTGAACTGCAAATTATTGCTAATTCATATTTTCTGTTAACCAAAGCCTCCTTCTCACAAAGTCTTTAAGGCACCACAGCTTTTAGGGGCATGCAACCACAGTCTGCATCAAAGACAAGTGTGTGCAGCTGGCTCTGGAGACTGTAAATACCCTTCACACTGGAGGTGCAGCTGGCTCTGGAGACTGTAAATACCCTTCACACTGGAGGTGCAGCTGGCTCTAGAGACTGTAAATACCCTTCACACTGGAGGTGCAGCTGGCTCTGGAGACTGTAAATACCCTTCACACTGGAGGTGCAGATGGCTCTCGAGACTGTAACTACCCTTCACACTGGAGGTGCAGCTGGCTCTGGAGACTGTAAATACCCTTCACACTGGAGGTACAGCTGGCTCTGGAAACTGTAAATACCCTTCACACTGGAGGTGCAGCTGGCTCTGGAGACTGTAAATACCCTTCACACTGGTGGCTCTGGAGACTGTAATTACCCTTTACACTGGAGGCAGGATCAGTGCTGGAGCTTCACTCTCAGGCACTGCAAAGTCTGATTCTTACATGTTAGAGAAATAGCAGAATTAGTGCAATTTCACATGATTAGCTACACCAGAGCAGTACTTCTGGGAAATAGGTTTCCTGGAACGTCAGCTGAATA
>NC_056727.1:984656511-984804011 GCF_019279795.1 Protopterus annectens
AGTTGAAATTCACCCTGTCAAATGCTTTGAATGATTCTATTGCCTAAGTAGATTCTAAAGTTAAAGTCTGGCCACACGTTTTTCTGTTTTTAATGAAGCATTGATAGTAGGAAGAATGGTCTTTATTCTGTTTGCAATAATTGTGTAATTGAGTAATTTTTGCATTGATATTTACGAGGACTATGGTTCTCTAGTTTAGTGTGTCCATTGAGTCTAAGTTTGGTTTTGGTAATAAAATAGTGTGTGATTTATTTAAATATATGTCAGAAAATCCATTCAGACAGATCTCTCTAAATAGAATGTCAAATATTTTAACCAACATTTTTGCAAAGCATTTATAAAATTCCAATAAAATCCCATCAGGTCCTGGTCTTTTATTGTTTTTTTAAGTTTGACATTACATTTAGAGTTTCTGAATAGCTTACCTGATTGGTTAGAAGATGGTGATAATTATGGAAAGTTTATATTTCCTAAGTAGGTTTCAAGCTTACTATATGTATATGTATTCATTGCTGCATTAGATAAGTTAAAAATATATATTTTGGAAGATATTTAGAATATCTGAGGTAGAGGAGTAAGTATATGGGTTTATTTTGATTTTGGATATATTTGGTCTAGTTTTGTTTATTCTGAATATGCTTGCTAGGAGCTTAAATAGAGTTTGCACCCACTCTGCATATGAAGTTAACATTTGTGACTTGAAAAGCATATTTAGTTGTTTTTGAAATTGTTTAATGTATTTTTCAACATCTTCTTTATACTTGAGATGCTGTTTTTTAACTCTTTAAGTTTAGATTTAACAGACTGTTGTTTTAAGATAGGTTGTTTTATTAATTAGAATTATTTTTGTTTGCATTTTGTGAGCTGCCTATTGTATATCTGCTTTAATATTCATTTTATTTATATTTTCATAACATTTTTCAAGTAAAGTGTTTATTTCTTTTTTTACTTCTTCATTTTCTAGTACTTGTTGGTTGAGAGTCCAGATATGTATTGTAGTTTTTTTCCTTAGTGAGATGTTCCCAATTAATACTTACTGAGATATTAGAATGGTCTGAGAAGAAACTTGGTTCAGTATGCATGTTATAATTTGTGTTTGCAATCTGTTTAGAAATTAAATCTAATCTTGACCATGTTTTGTGACATGGTGAGAAATAAGTAAATTATTTTTGTATTGGCTCTCTAATTAAGGTAGGGTTCAGCACCATATGCAATACAAAGGTCTGATATTGCCACTATATATATATATATATATATATATATATATATATATATATATATATATATATATATATATATTATTACTGTTAAAAAGTAAATGCTAGCGAGCCGACACATGGCCAGATTAAAATATTAGGCTTTTTATTCGGAAAGTGCTTTCACAACACAAGGTTGCTTCTTCAGACCATTTAGCATTTATTTTTTGACAGTCATAGTATTTTTGTTTTATTTGACTAACAAGATGTGAATCCAAGTTGCTGGTGTAACTTTTTGGCTTTTTATACATATATATGGTTTACCTCATAATGTCGATGGCCACATCGGTGAACCAGCCTCTGCAAACTACAAACTGCACCTTCACAAATCCTTGAATGCCAATATTCCAAACCACAAAATCTCACACCCTTTTTGACCCATGTTAGCACTTTTTTGTAGGTTTGGTGTGGTTGAAAACTTTCAATAGTTTGTCAGCTTTCTGAGGTTTCAGCAGTGCTGGTTTCGTGGAAATGGTTTGGCGTCATGCACATTCACCGCTGTGACCTTTGATATTATGGAGGCAAACCTATATATATATATATATATATATATATATATATATATATATATTTGATTTTGCTGATCCATCATTAATCAGGTCTATAACAGCATTCCAGTCTCCACCTAGTATTAAATAGTGTCTTTTATGTTCCTTTAAAATATAGAAAAGTTGAGTGAATAAGTTTACTTGTGCATAACACAGTGTATACAAGTTGAAAAGTAGGATAGGTATATCTATTGTTCTAAGTTTACCTGTAACTAGACACCCTCGTGCATTGGGTGACTGCCTTACTTTCCAAGATTCTTCCTGGGAATGACTTTTTAATTAACATCACCACTCCAGCGTTCTTCTTGTTATTTCCTCCAAGGAATTTACTCAGTATCCATTTTTTGTCTAAGTTATCCCATCAAGTATTTTCTAAGTATATTTCCTGGATGAAGATGTATTGAGTTTGAGATTTAAAGAAGAGGTGAAAGAAAATTTTCCTCTTATTTGACATTCATAATTCTTTGATGTTTCATGATTCAGTAATCCATTTCATTATTTGTGTTTGCTCTGATTAATTTAATATGTTTAATCAGTGTGATATTTTTATGATGAGACATATTTTATTTCAGTAGAAAATATGGGTAGCTTGTAAATTGATGTCTGAAAGAATATGGTTTGGGAAATTAATTCCCTCCATCCTAGCTTCCTGCAGGGCCTCTCCCCTAATGTCTTATTCAAAGAGGTAAGAGAAAATATTATTAAGTAGATCACAGTTATTGAAAATGCAATTATCCAATTACATAGAATAAACTTAAGTTTGTTTGTTAAGATAAACATTAAATGCAACAATATTTGCCAAGAATTTACCTTACTACCTACAGACCTACCAACTATACAACTTTTACATGCAACTCAGTTATGGATTTTCCTATAGGAGGTGTTTTCTACATCTAGAAACTGTAAATTTGCCTTTATTTACATATAAACTTGTGTACATTGATAAATTTAACAGTATCAAGTTCCTGTATAGTATGTCTTTGTTAAAGGAGCTGAGAACCTTTACCATACATTATAGTCACCTCCATATTTTCTCTTGTTAATTACATCTATTTGACTTAAATTGTTGTACAGTCTGATAAAGTAAAATGCTTGATTTTTCTTTAAAAGCCTGTTAAGTCTTTGCAATCTCATAACACTATAATGCTAAAAGTTGAAGGCATCTTGTTTGATATTTAAGCTATCAGAATGGATTTGCAAACCAAATATACCTCCGCTTGTCCATTTTTTCAACTAGAATTTCTGTGTACATTTGCCAATTATGTTCCTAATCTGATATTGATTAACAATAAGTTCCATGGTCAATGTAAGCTGAGTGTATTTGACTTCATATGTTCTCTGCAACCAAATGTTTCACTATTAGCTTTCCAGTTATGCAACTGATCCCGGGTTATATTTTCAATAAGTTCCATGCAGCTACAAAGCCACTGCCCAGTTTAAACCAAAGAGCTGCTGTCACCATGACAACAAATACAGATGTCAAAATTGAAAACCAATGAAACATGCAAAGAAAGGTGAAAAGGAAACCCAGGGCTGCTTGAAACAGGAAGAATTGTGTTGACTTTGAGTCGATAAGGTCCACCTTTATTGCAGACTGGGTATGTCCAAGCTTGTATGGTCTCTTCAAACAGATGATTCACTAAAAGCTTCCCAGGTATGCAACAGATCCAGCATTAGTTACATACGTCCACAAAGCCACTACTCAATTTAAACAAAGGGCTGCTGCTGCCATGGTAACAAATACAGTTATTTGTGAAAATTAAAGAGCAAGAAACAAGCAAAGAAGGTGGAAAAAGAAACCTCGGACTGTTTAAAATGGGAAGATCTCTGCTGGCCTTGTGTATCCCAAACAGTTTTCCAAATCTTTTTATTAACACATGCATGTTAGAGTTTTAGTTTCACTCTGATGTGAAGGTAAACAGTCTATAAAAAAATCTCTTCCATTTGTCATTATAATTCGGAATTTAATGTTATTATATGTGACCAACAATTTAGCTAGATAGAGCATTTGAAATCTGATACCTTTTTTAACCAGGAAAAAGCAATAAGGGGCCAACTATTGACATAGCTGTTTAATTGGTTATGGCAGGTCTAGAGAAAAAGTTATATGATAACCATTCCAGCAATAGTTTTTCTTTCTCTTTGATGTTTTTAATATCAGCCGAAGATCCTGATGATTCAGGAATTTGATATAAACCAATCTAGCAGGATTTTCTTGCTGTGAATGTTTTATTTTCCGGCATATTCTTTCAATGATTATCTTGTCACCAAGAACTGGATCATCTAATAGGTTGCAGAATATATCCTTTACTGTTTTTAGCAGAACTGGTTGATCAAATATCTCAGGTAATCCACACATAATTAGATTGTTCCTGCTGCTTCTTGATTCAAAGTCAATTAGTTTGTCTTATATTTAATTATATCTGACACAAAGTGATTTGTTATCTTGGTTGATTCTTCAATTTTATCTTCACGGGTTGATATTCACTCTGCAGTGTTATCCAGTCTTTTGTTAATATCTATTACTGATAGATTAATGTATGATATTATCACCTACAGCTTGCAGAGGTTACAGTGGTATTTTAAGGCCTTCAATAGCAAATTTTTGGCCTGGCTTATTTTTTTATTTTGCTTTTGGGATTTTTTCATTGTTGCCTTATATCTTTTATTTTTGGTATCTTTCTCTTTGTTTTTGTAGCTTAGGTCTCCATTTGTTCCATCTTCAGACTATTTTCTTGTATTTTGCTTTTTATCTAACTTCAGTTTTTTTTTTTACATATAGGCAACTTGCAGTTGCGATATTATTAAAGATAATATCAAGGTGCATCTTATTTCTTTATCTACTGGGTATTGCTTTCATGCCACATGGGGATTTTCAGGCATTCACAAAATGCAGTGGTGGCAATGTTGCTTCACTTATTTGTTCGGTTTGATTTTTTTGACATGGGTTTATCACTAATATTTCTTTTTCTTCAAAAAGGTAAGTAGTTAGAAAACAGCTCCTAACAATTTGTACTCTTTAATTTGAGTGGAGCTATATTAATGGAGCTGTTCATCTGTCTTGGATCAATCAATATTGTCACAGAGATTACAGCTTTACTGAGTTTTTTGTCATGTAATAAGGACATCCTCACAATGTGACAAATAACTCCACTGGGATTTATAGAAAAACATTACACCAGACAACACTGCACTGTACAACAACAAAGCTGTTAAGTCGACAATTCACAACATTGACTTTGAGGGGGCAGGCCTCCTGCACTCCACACCCCTGCATCAAAAGTTACTAATTCTTAGGCAGCCTTGAATGTGTGAAGGGGGTGAAGCTGGCATAAGGGGGTGTGATTTGTATAATGGTAAAGGTCTTTACCTCACAAGTACAACGTACAGGGTTTGATTCTGGTTTTGATTAATTGGCTAGGATTGTAATAGTTTGCAGACTGATAGCCTATTACTTACCTATGAACCTATGTAATTAGAAATGTCCTAAATCCCCTAATATTATGTAATCCATTGATTTCAGAAGTAGAAGTTCAACTAAGTGTAGAAGTTGATTAAAAATGATCAACTGTTCATATAACTCTGCAGCTGATTACAGATTCCCTAAAGAAATAAGCGCAACTTATTCCTAACTTCTACTCCACAGTTTTTACTAACCTTGTTGACCCTGCTTGACATTTATTTTACTTCCCCTTTTACATTTTATATATTTTTACCTTCCTCAATATCTTACCTATTTTTTTCTTACTGACTTACTTTGTTTACTAGTTTCATCTTATTCCATTAACATCTTGCTTCCTCCCAGCTGTGAGCATATCATGTAGATTGTCAAATGATGGAGGGATGTAAATGTTATATGTAATATCTCCCACCACACTTTAACTCCAGGTTTTAGTACACACACTTATTATACAAGTTTGTGCCTTCCATATTTTAAATATAATGTATGTTAGTTTATTTCTTGTGCTTTATTACTGTTTAACTGTAGTCTTGAGCTGAACTTGAAAAAACGTCCACTTGGGTTAGTGTTTTTCTCCAGTAAACAAATGAAAATAAATAAAATATTAGGTAAACATGTGTGCTCATGCCCATGTATCACCTCTAGTGATAATGTAGGTGAAGAGTAGCAAAATAATGTGTCACCTGGGTGAGACTATTTTCATTTAAAACAACATATTCATATAGATTTTACAGCCTGTAGAATTACCATTTCAGTTTATAAACTGCATGGGTTACAGAATCTATACCCCATCAACAGCATTTTATACGCTCTTTTGGACATGTATTTTACTGCCATTAAAAGTAGTCATTATCCAGCAAGAAGCATGTCTATTAAAGGGTCAAAGGACAGTTTCTCACTATAGATGTCCTCCCTGCAGAGATCCTATTCACTGAAATCTCATTCAGGCACAGTTCTTATTTCCACAGTTCCTGCTTTTTCCTTTTTATCCTTTTATAACTATAGCTTAGTAAACATATGTCTTTATGAATCATAGTTTACAGTCCAGTATCTGCTTACTAAAATTTGATTTCCAGGAGGAAACTGATGCAGAATAAGGTGAAGTCCCAAGAGTGGAAAAAAACTCCCTTATCAGCCTCAACAAAAAGTTGAGATCCCTCATCAAATCCTCTAAAGCTAGCTATGAAAATATAATTGCAGCAGATAGTAAAGACAGCCACAAGGTGTTTTATAGTTATGTAAAGAATCTCCATGGCAATACCCAGATTTGCTCTGAGCTGCTACATAATGGTACCTCCTATACCGAGCCAAGAGATATTGTCAATATACTGGCCGATAGATTCAATTGACAACTTTACCCCCCCAAAGGACCAATCACAATAGCAGTAGATTTCCAAGCACCCAGTGTTACCACTCCACAGCTTAAAACATCACTGTCAAATGCCAAGAATACAGCTTCTATGGGACCTGACAATATCCCTGGCTGTGTTCTACATGACCTACAGAGTGAACTGGCACCTCACCTGTGTTTCCTATTCAATCACAGCCTCACCTCTGGCTTTGTCCCTACCAAATGGAACACTGCTACAGTCATCCCTCTCCACAAAGGAGAAGTGACTACAGACCCTAGGAACTATTGCCTCATTAGCCTGATGAGTCTGATATGCAAAGCTATGGAACACATCATCATGGACCTAATAAACAGGAATATAGGGAATCTCCAAACTCTCGATCCCACACAGTTTGGTTTTGTGGAGGGTAGATCATGCCTGCTCAACCTGGTCAACTTCTTTGAGGCAGTCACCAGAGCTGTGGATGAAAGCAAGGTGGTTCATACAGACTACCTTGATATGGCCAAGGCCTTTGATACCATTCACCCACTCGGGAGTCATAGAAAAACTCACTAAGGTAGGCATTAACCCCTATATCACTAGGTGGGTTGCAAGCTGGCTCACTGATAGAACTCACAGCATGAAAGTAGCTGACTGCAAGTCAGACTGACGACCAGTCATGAGTGGACTCCTACAAGGTTCGGTCCTGGGTCCTCTCCTGTTTGGTATCTACTACTCTGAAGTCCAGGCCAACACTAAGGGACTCTGACTGACAAAGTGATGTTGACATTCTACAGAAAGGCCTCACTGAGACCAGTGGCTGGTGTCAGAACCATGGCCTTAAGCAGTGCCAAAAAAATGTGTCGTCATCCCCTTTGGGAAAAACCCAGTTCCCATGAATTACCACATCAATGGTAGTCCACTGAACACAGAAGGTGTTATAAAAGATCTGGGAAAACAGGTTGACAGCAACCTTTCTTTTGACCACCACATTACATTGTGGTCAGAAAGTCCTTCTGTGTGACAGATCTCATTACTAAGGGTTTTACATCCAGGAAGAAAGAGGTCATTGTCTCTCTCTCTACTCTTCCCTCATTAGGCCAATCATCGAGTACAATGCCCCATTTGGCATGTACCTTACTAGACACCTGCAACAACTGGAGAGGCTGCAAAAGTACCTCACAAAGAGGATCCTAAGCCTTAAACACTTGTCTTATATGGACAGACTCAAAAAACTCCAACTATTCTGTCTCATATCACCTGGTTTGAGGCGATCTCTGCTTGACTTACAAAGCCATGTCTGACCCAGCTCTGTTAGAAATGCTACATCCAAAGAAATCCCAATCCCTCCACACCACACACTCCAGAGACCTCAACCTCATTACCACAATCAACAGAACAAGCTGGAGAGACAGGTTCATAACCCAGAGATTGCCCATGCTATGGAATAGACATCCCATACATGTCAAACAGAGCACCATACGGGCCCTCTTCAAGAGAAATCTTGATGAATGGTTGGGAAATAGAAAATTCACCCTGGGGATCACTCCACTGGCTCTACTTGACAGAGGCACTGGGAATTAAGGTCGGGTGGCAAGATGCCAGGGTAATCCTATGGGCTAGGCTTGTAAAGGCTCCAAGGCCATTAGACTAGTACACACCTATGAACCTATGAACCTATTCATTCTTTGGTGATGTTATTCTTCATGATGGGAGCAACCACCCAGGCAATTATGTAAGCAATATAACTATGTGAGACTTTACTTTTATGTAAGCGATATAACTATGTGAGACTTTACTTTTATGTAAGCAATATAACTATGTGGCACTTTACTTTTATGCAAGCAATATAACTATGTGGGTCTTTCCTTTTATGTAAGCGATATAACTATGTGGGTTTTTACTTTTATATAAGCGATATAACTATGTGGGTCTTTCCTTTTATGTAAGCGATATAACTATGTGGGTCTTTCCTTTTATGTAAGAGATATAACTATGTGGGACTTTACTTTTATGTAAGCAATATAACTATGTAGGACTTTAGTTTCTCTGTTCTTTTTCCCCATCCACAGGTAGCAATTTTACTAATAATTGTATAGACAGACACTATAAATAGTATTTATTTTATAACATATTTTTCCAGTAAATTTGTAAGAGGTAATTCACCATATGGTTCAGTCATACTGCATTTAAGTGTAAACAATTCTCCAAGTTCTTAATGTGTTCAGCTTTTGTTATAGGTCTGTTACAATCAAATTCAGCCAAATGTATTAAAATGTTTTTTTTTTACTGTATTTGTGTGTTTTTCATTTAGGTTCATTGAAGTATTATTCACTTATTGTCTATGAAGAAAGATAGGGCTTCCAAGAAATCCATCTTGCCTGGCATGTTTATCAAGTTTGTAATTAATTTCCAGAACAGCAGCAAGCAATTCACCCAGTCTTGCATCCAGTGATCTAGTGTGCTTGTTGACTGAACAAATTCAGGTAAATATTTCCCTTTTCATTATAATTATAGAGAATGATGAAGTTTATATCAGATGGGATCAACCATTACCAACAGTTCAGAAAACAGATGTGAGAAAACCAGATGTAGTAGTCCATGAAAAGAAGACACAAGTAACACTTATTGAAATTGTTACATCAAGTGATTCTAATGCCTTACCTACAAAGAGACATAAACTCATAAAATACCAAGATTTGCAGACATAAATGAGGACACTGTGGAAGAAATATACCCATACAGTTCCAATAGTAGTAGGAGCAATGGGTCTCATACAAAAGTTACAGTTATATTTAGATATGTTACTGATACATGCAACTCCATATGAACTGCAGAAGGAATCAGTTCTTGTCACACTGCGGGTACTCAGAAGAGCACTTTTGGCTATCATCAATGAATAGAACAATACTAATTTCATGAACTTTAATCATACTTTGACTAAGGAATGGAATCCATTGCCACCATGGTACTAGGAATTAAGAGAAATTAAGCTGTAAGTTATATTTTCCTAGTTCAAATCACCTGAACATAGACTATAAAATGCTTGTGTTAGAATTCTGACATTTGAGATATGCAGAGATAACAAGTGAAGTCCCACAGTAGACTCATGCAGCATCCTGCTAGCATATCCTGTGATATCTTCATAACAAATCCTATACTATAGCTGCCGTTTTCTGTTCTTTAGACCTACCCATATGCAATTTACACAAAATCTACAAATTACTGTCCTTGTCAGTTTTTAAGCAGTAGTCCATAGCTAACTATGGAATGCAGGTGAAAAATCGGGTCTATATTACAACGTTGAACTAAAACTAGCTTGAACATTGTAATATCGAACCCTAAAGTCCGAAAGTGGAAAACAGCAAAGCCACGGCACATCGACTTTTTTCCCAGGGAAAAAAATGGTAGGCTGTTTTTGGGGCTTTGCTATTTCCTTCACTGAGGTGCGATCTCGGAGTTGGTATATTTAAGTAGGGGAGTGTGGGGGGGCACAGCCATCCATGTTGGGATGTGTGGGGGGTCGAAGCCCCCCACTTCAGTTTAAGTTTAAGGTTAAGTTTTTTTTTTTTTGTCACGGAACAGTGATTCTTTTTCCCTGGGAAAAAAAATCGGTGTTCTGTGCTTTCGGTTTTGTTGGGTTTCGGACAGTAGGGTTCGATATTACAAAGATCAAACTTTTGTAAATTTGACGTTGTGATATAGACCCAAAAAATCAATAAGTACTATATCTGTTTGTATATTAATTTCTATGTTCAATATCTCATTGTTCTACAAATTCATAGTTAAAGGTTATGAGAAATGCATCATTTATATGTACACACTATAAATATTCATCATATCAGTTTTCTTTATCTCATGCAAATTGTTTAAGACTAAAGTCTTCATGACCTTTCCTTTGTTGGACAATAAACTAATTGGCCTAGAGCTATTTATATCAACTCATGAACCTTTCCTATTTTATAGTGTTTTAACAATAGTCAGTTTCTAACCATGAGGTACCTCTGCATTTTTAAACATTCCTTGTAGATAATATTTCAAATATTTTGCCAGGATCGCTCTGAGCTGTTTTCAATCACTGATTGAAATACTATCTAATTTAACTTTCCAAAAG
This sequence comes from Protopterus annectens, assembly GCF_019279795.1. Lineage (NCBI taxonomy): Eukaryota > Metazoa > Chordata > Ceratodontiformes > Protopteridae > Protopterus > Protopterus annectens. The sequence continues at coordinate 984,667,221 of NC_056727.1, forward strand.
TTGTTATACTATCTTTTTATATAACCCTTAAGTGACACTTCCTTCCATCCTAGCCCATCATTTCTAGGTTAGAACTTGGCAAGCCATAAAGGCTTACATTATAAGTTGGAAACAGTACAGCAATATATTCTGCTTCCATAAAAGTCTGATTATTGCCCATAAAGTTATCCTTTCAAGGTCCTGTATCCTTACCCTTTCTGATATATTTAAAAAAAATGCATTTGTTATGCTTTTACCAGCTGTTCCGTGTAGTTTTCTTAATCACACCAACAAAATTACTAGCAAAGTTCTTTCACAATTACAAATACAGAACTTCTCATTTACTTTTCACAACTTCCTGTAATTCTATAGTCAAAAATAGTATTTTTCTAACCTAGAATATGTGCTACCACTATTCAGCGTCCGCTCCATATGTATCTTTCAAAAACTTCAGAGAACAGAATTAAAAATATGATAATCTGCACTCCTAGCTGACCAAGAAAAACACCATTGTGATATATTTCATGCGCTGGGTTGGCTCCCGATGCCAGATAGAGACAATCTCAGGAGAACACTATTTTTCAAAATTCTTAAAAAACAAAAAATAAAGGGATCTACTGAAAAGGAAACTACCACTGAGAGACCAAAATTATACACTTAAAAACAGCCAAGAAAATATCTTAACCTTTCCAGACTCAGTTTCATACTAGCCATAGGTGAAAAAGGCTTCCTAAAAGCAAATCTGCACTGTGAAACTATTGGTCTTATAAAATTAAGTGCATTGGTACAGTAGAAGCATTCAGAAAGTTTTCAGATTCTTCCTCTTGAAACAGAACATTTCATTAAAATACCTTGTATGTTAGTAACTGTGTATATTGGTGAGTATATTAATTCATATGTATATACTTTCTAGTATGTTTCCAGTGTTTTCCTAGGATAATATTAGTGTTCTTTTTTTCTCTCGACTCAATATGCAACTTACCTGTATTGTGATGTTTACTATAAATATTGTACCCAGGTTGTGGCTGAAATGGGTCAACTGACCAGCCCATTTACCCAGTCAGTAAATTGAAAATAAATAAATAAAATCTCTTTTATGCACAGTTTAATCCATTGCCAGCCACTTAAAGTGCCTCAGTTCTATTTTTGCCTCTTTCCTTGAGAGCTTCCACATGACATTTCTATCATTATTGCTAAAAATAACTTCATTATAAGAGTTTTTGGTTGTCATGTAATGTGTTTTATGTCCAGCTGGTAGATGTGAAACTTTATGAATGAGTGCTGGCATAATCAAAGATGTTACAACTACTGACCAATCACTTAGCAGCAAAGGTAGTAGAATATGATAACTATGATCCTTAATAGGGTCAACAATGTACAAAATGTCCACAATATTATTATTTTGTGTTAGATTATTCACTTGCTTAAAGTTGTTTTTAAAGTTTTTTTTCATACTACTAAACGTATTTGGCTTACTCCACTCTGCTCCCGAGAGTTTCAAGTCTCGTGTTATTATCTCATTTGCTGTATTTAAAGAAAATTTTTCAAGTTGTCTTTACTAGATATTGGGGCTACATGCACACTTGTCAGTATTATAGACATTACACATTTGTCAATATTATATGTATCCTGTCAGTCCTTACTGTAGGCAGTCAATTATATTAACCTTATTATCAGTTGAATCAGACTCAATAACATTAATTATGTTCCTTTACCAAAATCATAGCATATCCTCTTATCCCCCACTGTATCACACATTCAGCATGAAACATGTTATATCTTTTAAAAAATGGAGACCATTTGTTTTAAATGTATTTCTGTGATTACGGTCACATTGACATTAAAAGAGTGTAAGAGATCTCTCAGAAGGAAACTTTTGTTTTTCAGATTTTGCCCATTTGTAGAAGATCACCAGCCTGTCATGCCCTTGGTCTAATTAATGTTAGGAGGTACTTACTTACAATTTTGATTTTTATTATTTATGTTTTTCAGTATCTTCCAAGTGAGAATTATTTCCCTTGCCTTGGTTACATGCAATCTATCTCCTGTGATGATATGGGGGACTTGGGACAGACTTAGTGAGATCTCAAACCCCAAACTCTTAAATATAAGATCCTCTTAATGTGTATATTGGCACACTTTCTTTTTTTAAAGTAATATCTTGACTGACAGCATTCCTATGCACAGTATCTGAAAAACATACGTTTATCTCTGCTTCTGAAATAAATGTCACCAATTCACTTATTTCTCTGGCAGTTAAGAGTGGCTTCCTAAATATAATGTCATTGATCCATATGTGATCTATGATGTCATACTTGTCATCAATAAAAAAGTTTCTGTAAAACGTGTAAAATGAATCTTATTTTTGGTTCCAGGTAAGCATATTAAAGTTCTTTAAAGATCATGTCTACATACTCGTGTCCATTCCTGTTATCACAGAATCTTCACAATCATTCAACAAGAAATGTATTGCCCAGCTTAAAGCAACCTATTCTATTTCTGGCCACTTCAGCCTGAAAGCCAAAGGAGCAATAGCTATGAATCTGTTGTCTGCATACTCACACTACCTAAACAAACCCTTACCAATGCAGTATAGAGATTTATACATCTCTGCACATTCTATGAGAACCACTATATGTTACATATAAAGCCAGCTTCCTATCCACTATAGATGCATCCAGTCTTCTCCTTATCCAGCCTCATATTCAACATCCTCCTTGGACACTACTGTCTCTTCCTTGGCTGTACACTGCAAGTAAAATTCTAAAAATGCTAACTACAAAACCAAAATTACAACAACCTTACACTACTGAGGCCCTATTCAATCTGGCCTTTGGAAAAACGAGTGTTAGCAAAATTGTTCCTGACAAATAGAACAGTGCTCTATTAGAAATAAGAGAATCTCCTAATGGCAAGGTTTTTAGATGCAATCTGTATAGCAATCTGTATACAACTGGGATTTGGAAAAAAAGATAATCTTACAAAATGCATTTTGCCCAACACCATCTAGTGATACTTATTCGCATCTAAAGTACAGACTGATGACACCAGAGATGTAAATATGTAAACAAAGCTCTGCATGTCTGCTATCTAACTACCCTATTGATCCTTAATACTTGTTAAGTTTTCTTCTTTCTCCCCTCAATCTCCAACTTTCATTTAATCATTTCCTGTTGTATTCTCCTACATTTCTTACTACTCCTCTTTCTGTCTGCTTACTGCTAATTCCCTGAGATTCTTGTCTGTTATCAACTATACTCATGACCCACTACAAGAATGGCTTAAGCCAGATATATACAAATATAAGTTCAGTTAACGTGGTGTAGGTAGTTTTATATATGTGATGATGCTCTTCTATTTCCTAATTATAATAGTAACAATTTCCATCACAAGATGCAGAACATTGTATATATTATGTAAGTGTATTTTTTATCACTGCTACTTCTATTGGACTTAAGTAGTTTATTTCAATTCTGTTATCAACGCTTTTGCTATTGAGGGTGTATTTTCCATTTACATTGCTTATTTATGCTCTGTTGTAAGTGTTTTGGATTTATACCTCAGTGTATTTCATGTGCTTGGTATTATACATGTGTAAATAGTTTTACACTTTAGCAGGCATTTCATGGAGGAAAATGTTCCTTGGTCAAGCTTACCTACCTAGTTACAAACAAAAATAAAAATAAAAAATAAAAATAAAATTATTATCTGAGGTAGTCCTAGCTATAGTAACTGCTGATATCTTTGAAAGATTAGTAACAGACCCATGTCCACCTTCCACTAGAGATGCCTTCACATTTCATCTTCTTGTTTTCCTTTTCATCCACTTACTTTATTTTTATCAGAAAAGTTTGCAAAGCATTTTCATTAAAATTTTTGTCCCTTCCATTTATTTTAGTTGTTTCTACTTTAATGTATGCAAATTTATAAATCTGTAGACTGTTTCCCATGAAAAGGTCCTTAACTCCCCCACCTTCTGGTTACTACTCCATTCTAGTTTAGCATGTTTGCCTGCTCTTTTGCATCTACGTGGCTTCATCTCCTTGTTTATCCATACCTAGATTAACATCAGTCTCAGTAAGAGGAGAATGGTTAGAACTGGCCTTATCATAATGGTTTGATTTTCTTTAATTCTAAGCAAAATATTCTTTGCACTTTTTCTTTACCTGTTTTCCATTTTTCCATTTTGATTGGCACATGTCAACAATTTGACAAGCTGTCCACATATTTCTGTAAAAACAATGGTGGTCCTAGATGCTCGTATAATGAAAAGGGAAGGGGTAATCATGCTGGAGGCTGGAGTTCCCTGGATATGAATGGCTTATCAACTGTATTCCATAAGGAGTTTGCACAGGGAATAATATAGCAATAACCCACTTTTGGGTGTGGGTAATGCTAAATTTACCCACGGTTGGCGTGGTTTGGTCCCGAGGGCGAACCCAAAAGTGAGTGAGATGTCCGTTGCTTATTTTAAAACTGTCTCGCTATGTTAAACTCATTTAACATAGCGAAACACTAAAAAAAAGCAACGGAGATCTTGCTTTCTCCGTTGCTTTTTTTTTTAAAACACTGTCTCGCTATGTTAAATGGGTTTAACATAGCAAGACAGCTTTAAAATAAGCAGCGGAGATCTCCGTTGCTTATTTTAAAGCTGTCTCGCTATGTTAAACCCATTTAACATAGCGAGACAGTGTTTTAAAAAACGAGTTATACTAATGGAAAAAAGTCTGGGCGACCGGACCTTTTTCCATTAGTATAACTCGATTTACAACGGGCACGCTGGCCAATCAGCGTGCACGTTTTGGGGGGGTCATGGTATAATAACCCTTTTGTGCTGTGCACCTCAGGGAGCAAAAGCCTCAGAGTCACTGCCTGCTTCAGCAAATGAAGCTGTTGCCATGCTCATTCACAAACAAATAATTTTGTTTCACCAGTTTTATAGTTTGTCCACTATCCCTGCTTAACTCAGATTCCAAAATCCCGGTTACAGAAAACATACAAAGTTACACTGAGGGCTACAATTCTACACATCTTCATTTTCCAGCGCAAAAAATGCCAATAAATTTGGTTTCATGAAATATAGATCCTATTTGTTGCTTTTATGGTCCCTTCTAAAACCTTCAATATGACTCCCCTTTTTTCATTGAAAAACTTGCTACTCTAAACATAAACCTCTCTGTCAACTATTGGGTTGCAAATTTGCTCTCTGAAAGAATACACACACACTAAGAACCGTAGTCCCTCCTCATCTAAAAGGCACCAAGACATAAAACGTAGGAGCACCAGAGGTCCACAGAAGTAAGACCAGGAAATACAAATACAGCAACAATTGACAAGGCCCAACATGCTGACACACATAAACCACTAAAACACTTTCAGGCTAGAGAAGCCCTTCTTCAGATTCCAAGAAGGGCTTCACTAGCCTGAAAGCATTAATTCTTTATTTATTTTATAATAAAAGTTTTAACCAGTTTTAATAGTTTATGTGCATCAGCATGGTGGTCCTTTTCAGTTCTTGCTGCATTTGCATTGCTCAACTAAAAGGCACATTACTGCTATTTAGATTTTATATAACTTTCTTCTATTACAACAACAATAATACACAAAGAAAGTTTCCAGCATAAAACATAATGAGATATTTGGAAAAATCTGTAATGGTGCCCCTCTTAGTAATTCATATTCATTAGCATGTTGTAGCTAGTGACTGTTTAATACAATGACCAATATAGTGCTGACATGCTGTGAACAGACTGCATAGTAAATGATCACAGGTACATCAAATGCAGCCTTTTGAGTACTGCAGTGGCTGCTTTATGTGTGTTCAGGTGATAGATGTAAGAGAAACAATAAGGTTGCTTTCTCAGCTCAGTGTGAGGACACAAGCATAATGAAGCATTTTGTAGCTTCAAAACAGATACTCTGAGCAGGCCACAGATTACAGCAAAACAAAACAGCAGCTCAGTTTATCATATAAATAGGATGGTATCCCAAAGCGGGGAAGAACACGCGTAATATAAAGAGAAGATGGATATGTGCCAGGAAGGCATATTTTCTGAGGGACAGATGTCCATTTCCTATTTTTTATAAAAAGAAAAAAAATGGTAGGTGAGGATGGTAGCAAGGAGCATAGGGGGGAGAAAGGACTGCATAAGGAAGATAGTGGGGACAGATAAGCAAATATAAAATGCCTACATAGACTGACAGGGGAGGCATGGAAACAAAAGGGGGGGACAAAAGTGGAACGATGCAGCCAGACAGAGAGGGAATGAGTGTCTAATATGGGAGAGTGACAGACAGGGAAAGGGGAACACTATACTGGAGACTAGGGCAGGATATGGAAAACCTTTCTGGCTGGTCTAGAAGAGAACTCACCCAGATGTCAGCCACCTTTATGTCTCACATCATGGATAGGCCACACTACTGGTTACCTGCTGCATAAGGCCAGTTAGACATGCTAATCTGTCAACCACACAAGAGATGGCCCAGGATCCAAATGCAGGTGGCCAGCAGCTGGCACACCTCAGTTATTACCAGCCATCACACCTGCCACTCAGTAATGCAGGGAGACTCTCCAGGCTACTCAGAAAAGGTGGGCTTCAGCCCCCTCGTGAGACATGGTCACAAAGATCACCAGCAAACCCCTCACCAGTAGGGCCACATGGCCACTGCTGCACTACATCATGCACCACAAATGACCTTATAAAGAAATAGAACAAAAAGAGACAGAGAAAAATGCCACACATTAGTACACGTGTATGATATTACTATATCAACTGTATCATTTTTAAATGATACATGCCCACATCCATGTATTACACTTATCCCACTTCTAGTGAAGAAAGCTGTAAGACTGAATGCTACATCTTCCATCACTGTAAAATGGCTGCCACTGCTTACCGAAGGAAAGGATAGCAAAAGGCAGTACTCAGAAAATGCTGTGCCATGCCATATGTACATTGTTTACTGTAAAAGGCAGGCTATGTCTCTGTGACCTCCATTTCTTACTGCTGGAGCAGGTCAGAATGACACTGCTGCAGGTCACAGTATGTACGCCTACGCTGCTCATCAAAGTGACAATGTCAGTGGCATCACTCACAAAACTGTGAAGCTGATGCCAGCCATCATTTTTATATGGGGATGGGGGGCATGATACTGCCCCAGCAATCAATCCCCATAATTCCTCTGTGGGGGGAGGAGGAGAAAAATCTTTGCTTCTTAGCTGCACCAGGTGGGATACCTGCTGAACAAAACACCAGAAGATGCCACGTCTACTGTGCAGATCAGAACAAGGAGGAAAATGATAGCCCCATATGCATGTCACATGTTATGGGCAACATATGATATGTATCAATGGATGTTATGGACAACATGTGATATGTATCATTGGATCTTATGGACAGCATGTGATATGTATCACTGGATGTTATGGACAACATGTGATATGTATCACTGGATGTTATGGACAACATGTGATATGTATCATTTGGCAACACGTCTGCTCAGTGGAAATGATGACTGATGCAGACAGGTGGCAATAAAGGCCTCTCCCTGTGAACCCCAGCATTCATGCATGAATGTACTGTGCACATGACCTCCCAGGCCTAGCATGGTCAGGAGCAAGTGTGGTAGCTGACTGTAATGTAGCAATGCAGGGATAATCACATCACAGTGTTGTATTATCATAATATCTATGCTATAATGAATGTTTCAGTGCATTAAAAAACACAGTCACTGTTTAGCAAATGACTGCAATAATGTAAGCAACTTACAAACTGGAATACAGTGGATAATGGTTTGTATTTCCAAACAGGTGTACTGACAGCAGACAAGAACATTGGTAATGGACCTCAGGGATACAGAGGGCACACAAGACTACATGGAAGCACATGATCAAATGCAGAGCAATGGAGTGTGTGGGGGTTACATAGCCCAAGGGTGTGACAGGTCACTGTCTCATTGTGGGGACTCACCCTGACAAGGAGCGGAGTACTAGGGTATGACAGGCTACTGTGCTGCTATAGAGAGCTCACTCTAACAGGAAGCAGGGCACATGAGTATACCAGGTTACTGTCCTGCTTTGTATGTTATTGTCCTAATGTGCAGGGGAACAACAATGTACCTTAAGCACACATACAAGACATGCTATAGGGAAATGAGTCCTCCTGTACATAAATAACAATATGAGCTGTCAGCATAGTACTGCAGGATGACAGGCGGTGATCACGTGATCACTGCTGCTGTCAGTATGGCACAGGGTATAAACAGTGACAACACTTTAGCTGATACGTCTGTGACCACCAAATGGAGACAGCAGGACAGTCCTGAGACATTCATATCTGGCAAAACAGTCATACATATACAAGTGCACACTCGGTGATCTTCATGTTTAACCAAAAGGTGTACATGTCTTGTCAAGGGATTAAGAGAACAGCAATGGCTGTAAAACGTCATCACATCAGATGTGGTGCTACAAGCCCAATACATGAATGGCATGTGTGTCACTAAGAAGGGCAAGGAAGGCAAGGATTTAAGGGACCAGGTGTAGCAGAGAGTGATGCAGGGCATTATTGCTGTGGGTGACTGTTATAGTATAATAATGTAGGATCACTGATATGGAATTGCATGTAGGATAAAGTCATATTGGCAAGAACATGGTGTGACAGGAAGTTGACGACCAATACAGAAGACATCTGACAATGATAGTGGAATGTCTTGAATCCCTTTTTGAGGCATGGGAGAAAACCCTCATACCTGGAGGAGGCTTAATGGGAAACCAGTCTGTAAACAACTTAATATAAGGATGTTCCATTATTGTTGCACAGTGACCCACCAGTAAAGTCAGCAGAACACATATGCATACCTTTTCTCCTACTACATTTGGGTTTCAACTACAAGGTATGTATGTGTCATACACTGTGGAAGTAATTGGCATGTAGTAGTATGCATGTCACATGTTGTTTGGAGTGCCAGATATGTTCTAGTATTGCCACAAGTATGTAATCATTATGTTTTATTGGTTTCACTGGGAGATGGTCCGATACAGCAGGTCAGCACATGTCTTATGTCAATGCATCACCTGAGGAAAATGATACTGGCATCACGCACATGGAGCACTCAAATGATTCCATGACACTGTGAGCAATGTTGCCATTGGAGGGCACACACATCCCGAAATATGAGCTAATGATGGAAGGACTGGATGAATTTCTGGTATCCTTCGTGTTTATCCCTGGACATTCTCTCCATGTTATCCCTACCCAAGTACACAGGAGTCACCAGCATAGATGGCATCAGTGGGCTGCATTTGCTCTGAGGTTTGAGAACCCATGCCTAGGAGAGACAGAGACAAAAATATTAATGACCATCACTGCAGTATCTCCAGGACATTCCTTGACTTAAGTGCCATCCTTTGACAAAATGAGCACCAGTCAAAGATGATGTCCAATGGACATGGTCTGTAGAAAGACATGTAACCACTGCAGGAACTTTTAGTTCTGTAATGCATGTAGAGTAACATGGCATATCTGGCCCTACTATAGACATGCCTGCTGAGAGCAGTTATGGCCCCTTGGTAACTACTGGTACATCCATAAACATGTATCACAAGTTAGGTATATACAGATGGAAGACACTGATTCAGATACAGCATTTCTTTTATCTCTGGCCATGGTTGCCTACACCCGTAGGTGTGTACCATCTCATGGACATGGCTAGCACCATAGTGTGGGCATTCCACTGGGCTAGCTGCTCTGGGTCTCACAGTCCTTCTCCATTTATATCCCCTATTGGCATACTGACTGCAACATCTAGCCGTGGTTGTTTATATGGTAGTGGATGATGTTCATCAATTGCCTCCCCATATGAGTGAGCCACAGCAGGATTACTCCCAAAGTGCTAAGACATCCAATCGTCATATGGCACCAACCGACAATCACAACATGGAAGCTCTACCCAGACACAAGAGTATGTGATCCCTGACTCCTCCACTCTCCTAGCCACATGAATGGGCACCACATCAACCCCCCCCCATAACAATTAACACCTATTATAGCACTGTTGTCTTCTGTCACTGCACCCCATGTCCCCTGTGCAGCTAATGGTCAGTGTGCTCTGCCCACACCTCTAGCCTGCATAGACATGCTAACATCTGCTACACAGCATGTCCAGTCAATCACTGAAATGCATAAACTGGGTGAGTTAATGCATGGATTTTTTTATTCTATTTTATCCTTGCATTGCACATCACCGAGACCCAGACACTGCATCTTCGCTAGTGCCTCTTCATATTTTAGTAACTTGTGCTTTGCAGGGGGTTCTGCTGTCATCAGTTCTTCCAAAGTCTATGTACTCACTTCCTCCTCTACTGCTACCACAGGTCAGTCCAACAATTCTACAATGTTTCAATATTGTAATTGCTTTCACTGCATCATAAAAGCTGCATGTAGTGTAGCACTGTGCAGGAAGTGAATAGTTTAGTGTATGTGCCAGGTGTATACTGTAGGACACCACCAGTTGTATCTATGCAGCACAAACATGCCTTCATAAGTCCAAACATGTTTAATGATGCTCCATGCTTGTGATAGTAGTGTTGTATGCTGCCTTCATTATGATCTGAAGACAATGGACAGGGCCTGCAGTCATGGCAAATCCTACAGTGGCTGGCATAAGAAGTAAACTGCTGCCTACATCCATGGGAGCATCAATTCTAGAACTTTGTGTTTGGCAATACATGCACCTATCAGCTAGATGACCCTGTGGAAAGTCATCCCACATGAGACACTAAAATAGGTTGCATGTGTCCCTCACATGGGAATCATGAGAACTGCATGAATAGTACATATACACATTGTATGTAATACTCTGAGCTTTCCACACTACCTCCCTGTGGATGGAGTGGAAGTTATTTCATTCCTATGTGGACTACATGGTGCATTGATGAAAGTGTGGGATTGTAATCAATCTGTTCTAAAGTCAGTAGACACTTTCTGTTTAGGCTGAATGCTTTTCCACCAAGGGGACACTGTACTTCTTTGCATACTTCAAAACTGCCCTCACTGTCAGTGCCTCCTCTTGTTTTAACTCAAAAACCTCTCGTTCTCTCTCTGTCTGTCTCTCTGTGTGTCTGTGAATTGCCCTTTCCCCTGCATATCATTGTTCACCATTGTACTTATCATAATGTTGTATAGTATTTGTTTCTGAATATCACCAATGTTTTTCCCTGATTTTAAATTGCAAAGGTGAAACATGTTTATTCAGACTTACAACGTTTCATGTATGACAATAACATTATATGAATAAAGCTCCTATGCCCATATGCTAGGTCATAAAATTTGCATGATTGTTATATTTATATTATATTGCAAATTGCCACTAGTAAGGCATCTGCATAAACACAACATTGTATGTTTTATCCTGTAATAATACTAACAGGGTGCATATTTGTAACACTGCTTATTGCTGTGATAAATGGCTCATGACTTAGAATAAATAAAATAAGGAAAATGGCCATTCATTATGAATTGTTTTATGCTCTAAACTGTGTTTGTGTCATTCTTATAGTTTTCTAAAAAAGAAAATAGTTGAATAAACATACTTGGATTATGATGAATATATTAAAATGTAGTTCTAATTTTCTTTATGGGACGGCACTTAGAATATGTTGAATTACATAACTGTGTCCATGCGTTGCTAGTATTTTGTTCTTTGTATTCAGTAAAGTAACAGGATAATTCTGCTTCATCTACTTCCCTGTTTGGTTTAAAAATATAAATAAGTTTGTGATATAAAAATATCTAACCAGAATCCAAATGGGTATAATACGCAAGTGATTAAGGAGCTAACAGATCACTGAAATTTTATAAAAAAAATGTATTTAAAATATCTGGTCTCAGATAATGGATAATGCTCTCTCTAAGGCCAAGAACACTGCAACAAAAGGCCTAGACATTATCCCAGGATGCCTTCTAAATAGCATGAAACATGACCTATCAGGCCCACTGGAATCGTTATTTAACTGTAGCCTCCAAACAGAATTCATGCCGCGTGACTGGAGAACAGAAAAAGTTAACCCTCTGCACAAAGGTGGGCCATCTACAGAACCTCAAAAATTGAGGACCCTTATGTTTCACTATTTTTATATTGAAAGCCACGGAAACAATAATCCTGGAAATGATCAATAATGATATGGAAACCTCCAGACACTGGACCCAACACAACTTGGTTTCGTCAAGGGAAGATAATGCCTACTCAACCTAGTGGACTTCTTTGAGGAGGTCACCAAAGCAGTGGACAAGGGCAAAATGGTTCACACTGCCTACCTTGACCTGGCCAAAGTATTTGACACAATACCCCACTCAGGCATTGAGGAGTTTAGGTATAAACCCTTATGTCACCCAGTTGATAGCCAGCTGGCTCACAGACAGGACTCAGGGAGTTAGAATTAGGGTGTCAATGGATGAGGGCAAAATCATTCATATTGGCTACCTTGACCTGGTCAAGGCATTTGACACAATACCCCACTTGGGCATTGTTGACAAACTCAAGGGGTTAGGTACAAACCTGTATATCACCCAGCGGATAGCCAACTGGCTCACAGACATGACCCAGGAAGTTAGAATTGGGGTGTCCACCTCTGCAAAGAGACCAGTCACAAGCAGAATCCCATAGGGATCAGTCCTGTGACCACTCCTTTTTGTCATTTACTTCTCTGAAGTCAAGGCCAATGTCAGTGGCCTCTAGCTGACTCATTTTGCAGGAGCTGTCATGGAATGTCCCACTGACACAAATGTTCTCCAAGAAGGGCTGACAACAGGCAAACTGGTGTCAGAGCCATGGATTAAAACTAAATGTCAAGAAATGCATAGTAGCATCCTTCAGGAAGTCATCCACCCCCAGTAACTGCCATACTGGCAACACAATCCTAAGAGTTGACCTAGTAGTCAGGAACTTGGGGACACACACACACACACACACACAGATGGTAATCTGGCCTTTGGCCATCATGTGTCTACAGTAGTGGGGAGAATATTCTATGTTGTGCAACTTATAAACAAAAGCACAGCATATAGGTCCAAGAAAGTCATTGTTCCACTGTATTTTGCATTCATCAGACCTGTCAGTCAGTACAGTGCCCCCTTTGGTATGTACCTAACCAGGCATATCCAACAACTGGAAAATCCACAGATATTCCTCACCAAAAGAATATAGGGCATAAGCAGCTTGTCCTGTGCAGACTGCCATAAGGCCCTATCCCTGTATTCTGTCTCCTACAGGCTGTTTAGCAGAGATCTGTGCGTATCATACAGAGCATTGTCAGCCCCACCCTGATGGACGTCCTGCATATCTGCAAAACAAATAGCACCAGAATTACCAATTCTAAAGACTTAAACCTTGCCTATGATAAAAATAAGACCTGCTAGAAAAACAGGTATTTATCCCAGACTATGTTTTCTCTGGAACAGGCACCCCAGCCATGTGAAGTAGAGTTCCTTCCTAAACCAATTCAAGTGTAACAGGAAATTCATCCCCGGTTTGGCACCTATGTCTCTAATGGACACAGGTAGCCTATAAATGGTTTATCTCTCAGGCTCCTGCTTATAAATGTTTCACCTCCCAAGCTCCTGCTTACACTTATCAAGGGTACCAGAACTTGTTAGAGATTTGGGATGCATGGCTTAAAAAGGCCCTTGTGTAGCCTAGTAAACACTGATGAATCTATGAACCTACGAATCCTTATTAATAAGCCAGTGGATAATAATCTCCTTAAGAGAATCTAACTTTAGTTCAAACGAGGAAATACATGGATTTTTCATAAAACTTGCAAAATATGACATGTATAGATAATTTCCCCATGTTTTCTGCTAAACAAAAACATGATGATACTAATTAAACAAATTGTCTAGAATTTCATAATCTTCCTTAAATTACTATTAAATTTGAATTATATGCTTCCCATCTTGATCAGCATCTAAGTTCCTAAATTGTGTATATAGGAGGCGTGACAGCTTTTTTTGACTGTTTAATATAGAGGAATATGAGTGGGTCTCTGATCATAACCAGTTAATTATGTATTTGAGACACAGATACCAAGAAATTCACCTGGAGAGTAAAGCTTGAGAGGTGAATCTTGGCATCCATGGCAACAATCTGCTCCATGTATTGTTACTGGAAAAAAAACACTAAGTCTTTTACTGGCTTTCAAAGTCAAAAAGACAGTGTAAGAGATTATGTTATATCAGAAAAGGTCAAGAACACATTACTGGCACAGGCAGCAGAAACAAATCTGTTTTTTATTCTGCCACTGTGGTTGACTGGTCACTGGCAGGTTAAGCTGTCTAGCATGATACCCAATCTTAACAACTGAAGCAGGGGGTGCATAACATTTTTAGGACTGTGCGATGTGCTATAGAAGCACTTAACTGATCTTTTTCTTGATATTGAAGTATAATTACCATGCTCTGTAAAACAGAACATTTTAAGTTGCACTCCTATATAGGCACTAATAGGCCTTGTTTCGATAGCTTACCATCATATGTTTATTAGATCCTGTGTTTGTTCTTATAAAACACTGAGCTTTTAGTTCTGCTGTTCTTTACAACAAATTATAAGAATTTAGAAATATAAAAGGATATGTAACTTAAAGGCTGTCTGATTTTATACCTAGCTAGTAGCTTGAGTATTATTACTATTATTGATTTTCTGATAATGTAATCTTCTCTTTCAAATAAATGACTGACCCCTTTAAAACAGAATTATTACTGTTTGTTTTTGAGGGAAGCTATGCTTCCTGCTTTCTATAGTTGCCATTGAAGGATAAGACAAAAAGAGACATGAAAGGCATCAATTTGCTTTGCCAAAAAACGGAGTTGTGTAAACAAAAATGTAATTTACCTGGAAAAAAATGCACTAACTATCTAAATGTGAATGACCTGTTTGCACATAATATTTATATACCCATATATCTTGCAAGTGATTAAAGGAAACATTAAAAATAAGATAGTTCTGATTTAAACTTGAGAATGATTGTTTACATTAATCTAAATGAACATTAAAGTAACTAGTAAGTATGATGCTAGATGGCTTTAATTAGTTATTACCCTGTTGAAAATTATTTAAAAGACCTAATAACATATAAACAGTCTATATACAGTGTCAGTTATACATCTGTGCTATGATGAGATTGTTTTAACTTAAATTATTCTGTCAGAAAAATCCTTGCACATTTTTCTACCTTAAAAAAGTAAAATTAAACAAAATGGATGCACATGTTGACTGTTTCAGTTACATTTATCCATAACCCCTGCCACAACATCAATGGAGACACAAATACCGCAACTGCAACTAGTTTATTGCATGTACCTCAAGTAAGCTTCCAAGCAATAGGAAATATCAAAGCAAATAAAAAGAGCAGTTGCTTGGCAGCATAGACAATGCAGCACCAGATACTCATGCTAAAGAGACCAGACCCCCCCCACCTAGCATATAAATGGTCTTTCCTTCCCACTCCACCCTCTGATCTCTCTTCCTATCACCAGCACTCTAGCCTGCTTCTCCTCTACTCCTTTTCCTTGCTTTAGATACCAGCGAGAGCACACACACATGCACACGCACACACGTACACACGCGCACACGCACGCATGCACACGTGTGCACACATGCACGCGCACGCACATTACCTATCTTATTAACTTGCTAGATAAAGTTCCATGCAGGAGTATATGAAAAAATACATCTGCCCGCTAAACCATTTTTAACAACAGCCCATTTTACCAAAGGATGATTATGTGGAGTTCTTTATAAAGTAAAACCATTCCTAAACAAACATGCACAAAAGACTACAGCTCAGAACTGTCTAATCCATAGTATCCTTTATGCCTCAGCAATTTTCACTAATCTACAATCCTCTCAACTAGCTAAACTTAAGCAGTCTTATAAAATAATTGTAAAATTTGCAAGTAGCCACATGAGCCAAACACATCACCGTGTGTCATTTTTCTCCCTTAACTGGTTGTCACAATCTAATATACTCTACCAGGCTTTTCTCATGTTAAGACTACCCATAACATCTGCTATACCCCATACAGATTGCCTGCCAACAGCAAGTTATTAAACTGTACTCAATCAAAATCTTAAACTCATAATGACGAGTGTCTGCACTCTGTGTATATTGTTAAAATGTGGAACTCAGTTCCAGCAGATACCAGAAATAGTTCATCTTATCTACGATTATTTAGAATCTCTTTAAAGACATATCTCTCAAACAAATGGTCTTGTACATGTAACAACATGCTTAGGAAGACCTTTTTATTATTCTAAACCCTATCCCGTTTCTAGCTCCAATCTGAATTAAATCACTCCTCACTGTAACAGTACCGCCCTTGTAGTATACCTGTTAATAATTCTCCACTTCATGCAGTTAAATCAAACAAACAGTCCTCAACCTTCTGTTATACTAATCTCCTGGTTACAGAACATTTGTGTATAAAACTGACTGGATGCCATATGCAAATGCCTTATCTGCTGCCTGCATGGTAATAGTACAATGGGAATATATGCATACACTGTAAAAATGCTGAATGTTCTCTTTACAAGTGAATTATTTCTGCTATGTATATTATGTTCTGCAGACATATTTGAGCAGAATATGCTGTAACTGCTGCACAGTGTATATAATATAGTGGCCATCTCCTTAGTTATATTGTCCTGAGTGTTACTAACATAAATGAAGGCTATGTTCAGATGTTCTCCCCTTGACTCCTCTGAAAAGGGGGTGTTTTGAGTTGAACTTTACTGGTAAACAAAGTAAAATAAACAGATAAATAAAAATTGGAAGTCAACTTTTTTTGTGATGGCACTTCTTCAGTGTTTGTAAATTACTTAATTGTAAGGTCTTGATAGATAGAAAGAGAGGACTTTCCTCAATAAAAATCATCCTACTTCATAGATGCTTGTATATTTGTATCAAGCGGAAATAGCAATTTAACTGCAGCAGACCTTGTATGACTTTGTTTAAAAAGGTTAATACAGTGAGTAACATCAAGGTTGTAAAGTTGTTGAATTTCTTCAGTGGTGAGATTCAGCAGTAGTGCAAGTACTTTGGTATTAAATAATCTAATGTTTGATATGAGTCCCTGTGCTCAGGATTTAATATGAACTATGAATTGTACTGTCTTGATTTGGCCTACAAATCAACTGTTTTACACACAGTTTATAAAAATCATTCATGCTCTAAAGCACTGAATTTTGCTTTTAAGACATTAATGCCCAACTCAAGAATTTTAGTCATATTTGTTGATGAAATTAGTTGTTTTGTTGTCTTAATCATTTATCTGAGAGTACTGTATTTGCCTTATTGTGATTTTTAAATGTCACAGTTTTTCTTTAATGTAGTAACTGAAAATGCTACTATTTTAATTTCAGCAAAACTTGCATTTGTCTATACTTGAGTGTCTTCCAATGTTTGAGTGTGTATGCAAACAAGAGAATGCCTTTTGAGCCTGATGAACTAGTGCTAAAGCAGGGCTATGCTTGTCAAAATAATTCATGATTGATAAACAACTGTTTTTTTCTTTGGCAGAAATGCAACACTTTATTTTTTTCTTGTTCCATTTCCCAATTACCATCATGATCTGATAATAAATGTTACCTCAGTTTGTTATTTTGGAATGTTTTCCATCTACATTCCTAACAAACAAAAGAGCTGGACAGTGCCTATACTCTCATGCCACCGCTAAGCTCTGGAACTCTCTGGCAACAGACATTCCTACCATTGAGAGCTTTAACAACTT
Source organism: Protopterus annectens (assembly GCF_019279795.1). Taxonomy (NCBI): domain Eukaryota; kingdom Metazoa; phylum Chordata; order Ceratodontiformes; family Protopteridae; genus Protopterus; species Protopterus annectens. The sequence goes on from NC_056727.1 coordinate 984,684,986, forward strand.
CAAACACACGCTAAAAAATTTTCTATGTCATCAGACCTTCCTCTGCTCTTTCCCTAACAGGTGAACTCCATTTACTCTCTAGGGGCTTTCCTTTCTATGCCTAAAACAGGACTTTCATCAACTAACCACTAGCATATTGGACTAACAGGCTTTCCATGGTTCCACACCATTAACTTTCCCATCCTTAGAAGCATCTACTTGCATCTAATGTTCTGATCCTCATTCTTTACTTTATTCCTAACTGAAGTATATAAAAAAAGAGCTTGCAATCTACCACTAATTTAGTACGCTTTATTATTGTACCTACCTCTCTGTACTTATTTTGTATTTATTATTGCATCTACCTCTCTGTACCTATTTAGTATTCAGTTATTATTAATGTGTGCTTTAATACCTGTTTTTATCTTGTTCTTGTAAATTGTCTTAACTTTCATGTATTATTTGGAGCTTTTCTCCACGGGTATCCAGTAAAAATGGGTGCCTAACCCAGTCAGACTTTCCCGGTAAACAAATGTTAAACAAAATAAATAAAATAGTTAATATAACCAAATACAAATGCTTTCCCACAGAAAACATCACTTAAATCCTAAATGATATCACCTGCCTTCCTGCCCAACATAACACACACACTCATAGCACACTGTTCCAATGCTCTCCTCCAATTTCATCCCCTCCCCTTCCCTGCTCATCCCCCCAATCCTGTCCCCTCTCGATGCAGCCAGTAAATATAAGTTACTCTCTTAGTCACATATTAACTTTCACCCTGCACTATCCAATCTGATTGTATTCTTACTCTCTCTCTATATATGTATGCATATATATATATATATATATATATATATATATAGAGAGAGAGAGAGATTTGTGAAATGTCTGTCAAAAGCCAGAATACTTACTTTTCAATGTCTTTATCATTGTAAATACAATGATTTGACTCTGTTGCCTCTGTCTGCTGCAATGCTGCTTTAAACGTCTCTGAATATATATCATGTAAATTACCATCTGTTTATTACTGCTTTACTTTTCATGGTAATTTTCTTCTTATTCTCACTGGTTGAGCCTGAAAATGGTCCATTGTGATTAGTGCTCTAATCCTGTCAACAAAAATAAAATAAAATAAAATAGCTTTAATGCAGTTTACCCCCTGTTGTGCTGGGAAAGAAAGGAAGAATTTAGTTGATTAAACAAGTCGGTCATTATGAAAGTCTGTTTTCTGTTTTCCTGATTGTGGGTTACACTTTCACAGTTAATCTGGCAATCATGTAAGTAGTTAAAGAGCCCAGTTTATTTTGATTGTTTAATCCAGCAATTTGTTCAGTGACAATGTGCATTTCTGAATTTGATCCAACTGGCTGACAATGAAACTTTGCTATTTAATGACAGAACACAGTTTTCAAATGTAACTCAGGGTAATATCTGTTTACTGTTATTTACTGCAGGTGTTTGTTTGTCCATTCTCAGTAGGTGCAGTCACAAGTAATTAATTCATCCAAAAAACAAGTTCATTTGGATGAGTATCTACTTACTGCTTGTGTTTATTTTTGCTGTACTTGTAACATTTGCGTAAAAAAAAAGCATCAGCAGTTTGTTGAGAAGCCAAAATTTATTTTGCCATTTTCCTGTGGCTCTGTAAACTCGTATCTGCATGTGATGCATTCTGATAAGTGCTGTCCAATAAGACAATAAATGTAGAACGATGTTTAACATGACAATCTTCAAACATTATTTGGGCTAAGTGTAACTACATTGTACAGTCATGTGCAGAAGCTCCAGTACAACAGCAGAAAAAACAAATTTTCAGAGTTCAAGCGGCCTACATTGATTCTTATTTAGCATTCAGCTGTCCTACCCTCTGGTACATTCTTAGCGATTACTTCCCCTGAACTGTCCTAGAGGTCAGATCTGAGTTTTCTCCAGTCAAATTATAACTATTACTGATAGTTAAGAGGGAGCAGAATAAGATGAAAGAATGCTTGGCCAGATAAAGACCAGGAAATAGTAACAGGCATGATGCACATAGTCAGACTGTATAAAGCAGAATACTGAAATAAGAAGGGCCTTTCATAAGCTATTCACAAAAGGTAAGTTGTAAATGCATTGCTTGTGTGTCCTCAATATGTTCCCAATCATTTGTATGGAAACTCATATTGTGAATCCACAGGCATGTACCTCTTATTTAGTTAGTCAGTTAGCCTAATTATAAGCATTTTACAAAATAACAGAAAGCAAAAGTAATTAATACATTATATAACCTAAACAGGCACATGAGATAAATGATTTATACCACATGATAAAATCTTTTATGAAAACTATTAAAATGAAAGAATGGCACACTATTTTTATTTTCCAACGTCTCTGATATATTTATGGTGTTAATAATGCAGGCTGTAAATCTTCCATTGAAGTTTATTTATTTATTTTCATTCATATTTCTGATAATAAGGTTATACATCTAGACTATGCAAGCCCTCAAGCATAAATGTAAAACCTACAGACACATCAACGACAGTTGTAAGTTGACTAGCTACATATTCTATTTGCAGATGCTTTCAACTAGGTCTAAGTATTGACTATAGCAGACTTTCTTAAATGGGCAAAAGCTGGTCACATACCTGCATGCCCTTGTACATTCTTCAGCTGCTGACTGGATATGGTCACAAACCGGCATGTCCTTGCACATTCTTCAGCCGTTGATTGGATGTGATGTGCTTTTAGTTGTAATGAAATACACCACGCATGGGCACAGCATGTTAAAAAAATATTGCATAGCACAAACTATCAAGTTATTCTTGAGACAGGCATTATTATCTAGGTTGAATAATATACTGAAAACAAAGTTATGTGTAATGGTACTGTTTTCTACCTGTGAATGTTTAACAGTTGCATTTTATCCCTCCTCCATTAAGCAGTATACAGCAGAACAATCTAAAACAATCTAAAAGTAACTATTTTGTGTCTTTTCTTTTTCTTTTTTTCTGCTTCTGAAACTTGAGTTACTGACTTGCATGCATATGCCATCTTCTGGGTGAGTTTGGCTTAATGGTTAAGATCTTTACTGTATATAGGTGCAAGGTACGGGGTTTGATTCTTACCTTGGAGTTATTGGTTAGGCTTGTAATAGCCTACAGACTAATAATCAAATATTTACTTACCTATATTTCCAAAGGACACAGTGGCTTAAATACAAGCCAAAAGCCAATTGTCAGAAAATCAAAGAACAAGAACTCCCATCAGCATTCTAAGCATTATATTCAGGCCAAAAATGTGTCATAGAGACAATAGCAAGTTTTTTGTTTCAATTGAGTGCTATTCTGTCACCTGGACTCTGTGCTTCCTTCGATACCCGTTAGCTACACTGACTTTCAGGATCATCCCTCCTGATTTTGACTCAAATGTTTGCTCTTTATCCCATAAAACCGTCTTTTTATGTATTATTTTTTTGACAGAATGTAGAGTAATATGCTCAAAAACAATGACAATCATTACACCTGCAGATCACTTTTAGATCTGAAATCCTTTTAGTCTGTCAACTTTCCAAGTTAATATTACCAGCACTTAAAACTTATCCTTGATTTAACACTTTTGTCCCCTCTTTGTTATTGTGTTTTGTCCATTTTTCCTGGAACTAAAAGTTGAGAGCTATGCTTCCTTGCATAATGGTTTCACGAAAATCACCTTTCAATCACCTTAGAGGAAAAACAGTGATTGCCCAAGATCACCGTTTCTTTTTTGTTGAGTTTCTCCATTTCTCAAGTTCTGTTAACATTGAGTTAGCATATGTAAGTATAAGGGATACCCAGGGGAATTGATTATGTTAATACATGGCAGTTTTGCTTTTACAAATTTCCACTTTGCTTACTGCAAATCAGACATAATGAATTCTGACTAACTTCATGCATACTGTGTGATCAATGACAAATACACTAGCTCAGCAGAGCTGTATACTGAAAATATGGACAGAGCTCGTATCAGAACTGCTGAAAACGCGAACATAGCTCTTATCAGAACTGCTGAAAATGCAAACATAGCTCTTATCACTACTGCTGAAAATGTCAGCAGAGCTGTTATCAGTACCGCAGAAATTGCGGGCAGAGCTCTTATCAGTACCGCAGAAATTGCGGACAGAGCTCTTATCAGTACCACTGAAAATGCGACAGAGCTTTTATCAGTACCACTGAAAATGTGGGCAGAGCTCTTATCAGGATTACTGAAAGCATGGATGTAACTCTTACCAGCACTTGGCTGTCGCCTTACAGGATATTTACGAAACAGTTGCGTGCAGTTTTAAAGTGGGTAGTGTAACTGATGTCCTTATCAGCTTTCATACCAGTTCAATGATTATCGCCTAAGTGAAAAAAGGATACTCGCACTGATCTCTACTCTTGCAGCATTTTATAGTTGACTCTTGACAAGTCATGCCAAATTATTTGTGCCCTCTAATTTGCATATCTACTAAGTGCACTTTCAATATGAAGGTATGAAGGCCTTATTGTCTGTTTAATTTCCTCCTACCTTGTTATCGCATACTGAGCTGGACCCATGAATATTAACTTTAAAAACTGAGTAAAATCAGTCTTGTCATTTGCAGAGGAATATGTATTTTTCTTGAGAACTGTGTTCTTGATCTGAAACATACTGCTGACAGCTATGTCTGCAGGCAAGGAAAAATACATACAAGTCAAGTAAGGCAGCTAGAGTATAATGCCTGAGTTCAAACCAGAACTGGGATTTCTGCTTGTTTATGCAGCTGTTATTTATTCTGTATATAAATGCTTTCTTTTCACCTGGCATTTTAGAGTCCTGGCAGTCCCCATGACTGCCTTTCACCACTTTCCATTTCACTGTTACAATCAACTTGCCTACTAATTGTGAAACAGTATAATTGCATTCATCAAAGTTCACATGCTAAAGTCACTGCTTTGTACTCTTTATAATGAAAACCCAAGACAATAAATGTAATCATTGAGTTGGATAGTAAATTTTAAAGATCAGCCAGGCACTCTATAGTCAAGAAGTATATCCTTCATTTGAAACCCAGTTTTCAGAAGTCTGAGGAACAGTAATTTATGTTTTCACTCTTTTTCATTGCTGAATTGTTGTGAGTCTTTGCTACCTGTTATAAAGATGGAGTATTGCTCTAACATTAGTGACACTGTGGCAGATGAGTTCTGTTACTGTCTCCAAGCAAGAAGTTTGTTAATTCAATTCCTGTTCTTCTTGTGTCCATGTATGTCTGTGTGTGTGTGTGTGTGTGTGTGTGTGTGTGTGTGTGTGTGTGTGTGTGTGTGTGTGTGTGTGTGTGTGTGTGTCTGTGTTTGTCTTTGTTTCTGGTACTCCAGTTTCCTCCCAAATCTCAAATACATGTGGTAGATGAACTGCTCCAGGCACCATAGGTGTGTATATGATTCAGAAGACAGACCTGGCAAACTGCTTCTGTTCCCTGCTTACCTAATAGACTGTATAGATGGTGTCAGCAGTTTAATGGGTCAGTATAAGTTTCAGATGTATCTTGATTCTATAGCATTGATTCACTGGATTACCAGAGTAGAATGTCTCCTATTTTACAACTGTTTTCTCATTGTTTTCTAGTCGTGCCCACCTGTTTCCACACTTTGATTATTGACATGTTGTCTTGCTTCATGATGTTTAAGTCTAAATGCTTTCATTCCAAAGTAGGTTCCTAATGAAAAACAGTTCATAGTGGGAAAGGTCCTAAGGTATGTGCTAGTATGAAATGGGGCAGATTATGCTTCAAGACATATTAAAATGGATTAAGTTTGCTTTACTGTATTGAGAAAGGATATACAACAAGGGTGAGCAATGCGTTAGGTGCAATTTATTTCCCAATTACTGTTGTGATGTGCAGAAGCATTTAATACTGCAGCTTGACTTACTTTAATGCCTAAAATGCAAACACATACCTCAGAGGCACAACATAGGTTGTACTAATAAAAAACTTTAGTGCATAATCAACGAAAGTAACTTTAATCCAAAAACAGTTTAGTGCTTTCATCCCTATAACAGGAACTTCAACAGAACTAAAAGAAATATTCTTAAACCCTTGAGTTTAAAAACCATTCTACAAAATCACATGATTCAATTCAAACAATTTAGACAATTCAGATCCCCCTGAAAGGAAGCTACTTAATCCAATCACTAATCAATAAATGACATACTATAAAACATTTAAAACAGCTTCAAATGTAATTTTAAAATATATGACAGAGATACCATCTCATTTAAGCTGGGAAATTTATATGCATTCAATATAATCTGACAATATAATTCCCGTGGTATGAGATATTGGTAAAAAGGGAATTATATTGGCAGATTATAAGATTGTGAAACATGTTTTTTAAACTCAGAGTTTAAAAATGCTTCTCTTAGTTCTGATGAAGTTCCTGATACAAGATGAAAGCACTAAATTGTTTTTGGATTAAATTTGCTTTCATTGATTATAGACTGAAGTTTTTCATTACTCCAACCTATGTTGTGCCTTGGAGGTGTGTGTTTGCATTTAAAAGTTTGTTTTTTCACCTCATGACATTTTTTGCTTTTGTTCTGGTTACATTTATGAATGCTGACTTAATAACTATGCAACAATGTTCAGGATTGCACTGTTTGTGTGTAATAGAAATATGTCTAACTAGGGAAATGTATTTTTTTTATTATTTTATAAAGGGAGCTGTGAGGGGTGGCCACGGTGGTGCAGCAGTTAGTGTTGCCACCTCACAGCAAGAGGTTCTCTGGTTCGATTCTCAGCTGGGATGCCTTTTGTGCAGAGTCTATGTGTCCTCCCTGTGGTCGTGTGGGTTTCCTCGAGGTGCTCTGGTTTCCTCCCACATCCCAAAGACATGCAATAGGTGGTTTGGACACTCTAAATTGGCCCTAGGTGTGAGTGTGTGCATGTATGTGCCTTCTGTGGAAGGTTGGGCACTGGGCTGGCAACTCGATACCATAAAACTCCACTGCCAATCATGAGCGGACAGATGATCTGCTGTGGCGACCCCTAACCGGGAAAAGCCGAAAGAAGAAGAAGAAGGAGAATAAAGGGAGCTGTGACCTTGATACTGCATGGCATAACAGTAAAATCTAAAATTAACACCAGTTTTGTGTACCAATTACAAATTAATGTTAAGGATGCCATCAGTCAGAAAATAGGTTTGATTTAAAAATCCACTGTGATTTTAAAGGCCTGCAATTAAGTAGAGAAATAAAAGGGTAAGGTAAATTTTACACCTCTGATTTGTAACACAACCTCTGGGATAGTCATCACAAACAACAGAGACAGACAGACAGAAAGACAGTCAGACAGAGACAGAGACTAACAAGTTTACTGACTAACATTAGGACCAGATTCTAAAAGACTGGGAAGCATTGCTGAAGTTCTTCCTTATGTTGCTCATATACTAACTGATCCCTACATTGAAGCAAATCCTCTAGAGGAATGCAGTTTGGAGGATGAGGTATTTATATTCAAATTTACTAAGCTGGGCATTAATCCCTACGTAACTCAATGGGTTGCCAACTGGCTTACTGACAGAACCCACACTGTAAAAGTAGCCAACTCCAAATCCAGCTCCAGACAAGTTGCAAGTGGAGTACCTCAGGGTTCAGTCCTGGGACCGCTCTTGTTTGGCATCTACTTCTCTGAAGTACAGGCCAACACTAAGGGACTCTGGCTAACAATGATGTGGATATTCTACAAAAGGGCCTTACAGAAACAGATGCTTGGTGCCAGAGCCATGGGCTCAAGCTCAATGCCAAGAAATGCATAGCTATCCCCTTTGGGAAAAAACATGTACCCGTGAATTACCACATAGGTGGCAGTACACTAAACACAGTGTGATAAGAGACTTTGGGACATAGGTGGACAGAGGTCTCACCTTCGATAACCACATCACCACAATAGTCAGGAAATCCTTCTATGTGGCACACCTCATCACTAAGGGCTTTTCATCCAGAAAAAAGGAGGTCATTGTCCCACTGTACTCATTCCTCATTAGACCCATTATAGAATACAACACCCCGTTTGGTATGTACCTCTCAAGACACCTGCAACAACTGGAAAGGCAGCAGAAATACCTCACTAAAAGAATCACAGGCCTAAAGCAGATGTTCTATGCTGACCGTGTAAAAAAACTCCAGCTATACTCGCGATCTCTGATTAACATAAAAGGTCATGTCACACCCAGAGCTGTTGGACATACTACACTTAAAGAAATCCCAATCCCTCAGAGCCACACACTCCAGGGATCTAAACCTTGTCATCACAATGAACAAAACATGCTAGAGGGATAGGTTCCTGACCCAAAGACTCCCCAGACTCTGGATAGACTGCCCATACATGTCAAGCAGAATGCCTCTTTGGCCCTCTTCAAAAGGAACCTTGACGATTGGATGGGAGAAATTAAATTCACCCCGGGAATCACGTCAGTCACCCTGCTAGACAGGCGTCCAGGGAAGTAAATATTGTGGGAAGAAATAGCCAGGGAATTGTTATGGCTAGGCTTGTATAGGCCTTAGGGCCGATAGCCTAGTACCAACCTATGAACCTATGTGTGTGATCACTATTTAACAGGCTGATGGAACAGCTAAACAGAGATAATGTCATTGCGTATCATTCAGTACTACTGAAGTGCGTTACCTGTATTTGCCAATTACCAATGGCCACCAAAGGTATGAAGGAGAATCAAAAGGTAAAAGCTGCGTAAGTCCAAAGTGGACAACCTGAAACTGAGTGTGCTGCTATCGCTATGTTTGCATATCAAAATGGTTTTCTTCTGTGGGACACATCATTCATTGGGCTCTTAACATCTGTTCTGAAGTAGGTCTTGAGAAAAAGGTAAATGCTAGAAGGGGAAACAATGTGTTAATAATAAGAGGTGTGTGACACAAACGTTATACCTCTACACAGAGGAAACACATGAACAAACTCATTTAATAGGTCATATAATGTTCATACATACCTCTGCCATCAAACATAATGACAACACTGACAGATGTCATATACAGGCTCCTGTAGTCTACAAGCAGAGGTGACACCTTCATAGTATGCAGTACAATCCAGACATGTGCCCTAGGATTGTGTGTGTGTGTGTGTGTGTGTGTGTGTGTGTGTGTGTGTTTGGGGGGATAACTCATTGTCTGAAATGTGCATGCATGCTAACCTTTAACAATACATCACAATCAATTTACTGAGCCTGAATTCAGTGATCTTGCATGGGTTAATAGAATATAATATCATATATATATATATATATATATATATATATATATATATATATATATTACAATGGCATACAATATCTGTAATTCTGTATGATATCTATGCTGTATCATTGCATGAGGTCAGGTGATATACTCTAGTCTGTTATATGGTACACTTTGATGCCATCTATTACATTGTAGTGCATGCTAGTGTTAAATATTATACGGCACCACATTGGTATAATAGATTTGATGCAATTTGATACAATGGGGTGAAATATATTTTGTTGTACTGTAATGCCTTAGTTCATTGCACCATGTAATTGCTGCATGTAATAAGTTTTGTGTATTTTTTATCGTAGTATAATACAGTTCATGAAAGTGTTGATGGGGGGGCATGAGTTCATTTAATGTACAATGAACTATGGTAAAAAATGTTATTTATTGTTCAAAGATGTTGAATTTTATGAAACAAAGCAGTTATAGTTTAGTGATAATATGTTTACAACATCAAAAAACTTCAGAAGACTGTGATCTATGTTATTTCTTGATGGTACAGCACAATACACAAAACTGTGTTGCATTTGTTATTCAGTACCATTATGTATAATTCACATTAATCTAAGAATACTGTCTGCTGATTATAAGTGAACAATGTCACTGGGGAGATTCTCTAACTGTAAATGTTTATTGTGTTGAGACTATTTGAATTAACTATTCCTGAAATAGTATACAAATGTCTGAAAGTAATTAAATGTGACACAGGTGAATGTCACATGCAGATCAAACAGGCCTAAGGCATGTAGGCCAGATATCTTAGATTTATTTCATCCTGAGCTTACTGAGTGCAAGGGTCCCAGCAACTTTTCTGAAGACAAGATAGTGCTGAGCTGATAGGCTGCTAAGTAAATACACATACAAACACCCAAACACCCACACAAACACTTGCACGCACACACAGCCACACACATACACACACACACACACACACACACACACACACACACACACACACACACACACACACACACACACAGACATAGGCACAGACACACACATACACACAGACATAAGCACAGACACACACACACACAAACACACACACACACATACACACAAACACTGCACACATACACAGACACACACACACAGACATAGGCACAGATACACACACACACACACACACACACACACACACACACACACACACACACACACACACACACACACACACACACACACACACACACACACACACACGCATACACACACGCATACACACACACACAGACACATTAATGAACGCTTAAAAAACTAAAACTATATGTGCAAAGTGACCACCAGATAAGCTTATAAACTCTTTTAGAGTCATAAAACATGTTTAATTCATTATAATATTTAATTACTAAATCATTTGGAAATGTTAAAGAAAGTATCCGTGAAGAAAAACATTAGAAGTCACGTATTTTCTTTATGGAATCACAGAAGTGCATGCTTGACTTGATTTAATTGGAATAAATGAAAAAAAGAAAACTTTTGAGTTACTGCTGAAATGTGTGATTTAAATTTAAGTTGACTTTCTACTCTAATACCTAAATAATTGTACTCCTGCAAGTCCGCAATCAAATTATATGAGCTGTCAACCAGTGACAGCTGAAGCTGGTAGCTGCATGAAATACAAGTACATAAGTAAGAGAAAATAGACAGTTATATAACATAGCCAGAAGATTGTTACAAGAAGCAGTGATGTGCTCTCTGGAGGTTTGGAGAGAGATTCAAACTGTAGGATTACTACGAAGATGCCAAGGACATTAGGGTTAGTAGCAAGACCTTAATCTAGTTACGTATATCTGTATCTACGGCAGAAGTGGGTGGAGTAAATGACGGTGTCAAGGGAAGAACATTGGTAAGATCTGATAAATTACTCTACGGAAGTAAACAAAATGTGAAAGTACTACGCTTAAGATATTACTGAGAAGCAAACAGGACTTTTATTTCACATTCAAAGTAACCAAGGAAGATATTTATTTTATTTATCTTTTATTATTTGTTGACTTGGTAGATAGGCTGATCTGGAGACCCTTTTCAGCTGCAACCCAGGAGAAAGATCTACAGTGAAAAAGATATTAATAGTTTCCTGACACGGTTATTGAACATATTGAAAACAAATGTTTGAAGTAGGAATTATAAAAGTGAAAATATATGAAGTACACAGTATTTTTATAATTAGTTTAAGTATACTATATGCAGTTTCAATAGGCATCACAGAATTCAGTTCTAGATTTTGTAGGCAGGTTCAAAGCAGTCTTGTGCTGGCAAGTTGGGCAGTAATTGTTTGACCAGCATCCCTACAGCATTTTCAAGCCACTTCTTGTTTGAGGTGATCAAAAACAATATTGTAGAAATACTTTTGATTTAATTTCAGATGGCGGTTTGTTCTACAGTGCTGAAGCTGTCTGACGTTCTTTAATGGAGACCTGCTTAAAGAGAAGTGGTCTTATTGTGTGTTACTTAATGTATATATTAGTTCTCTAAAGTGGAGTTTCCTTCTCAGCAAAGGAAAATGAGATTGCTTAGCATCTTGAATATTAAGGTACCCTGAAGGTGAGTTGATCTTTAAGTTATAGGCACTATTCTACTTTTTGTAGTATATGACAATAATAAAAGTGAGAATCGACAAGTAGTGCAACTCTGCATATTTTATTTTCTTTAATCTGTAGTCTTAGCATATCGTGGGCTGAATTTAAGGTCAGAAGGGGGGGGGTGCATTCATCTTTGGGTAGAAGGCTATTTTTGACTAGGGATATATGGGCTGTGGGAATAAGTAGATGAGGCATTTTATAACAGAGTTTTAATTAAGATACATCTTTGTTATCTCTCATGTTGGTGTGTGCAGTGAAATTTAGGGAGTGATCAAGTTTAAGGCCTATGTATTTATATTTCTGATTACAGAAATTATATTGCTTTCATTGTTAGAGGGAGTGATATCAGTAAGTTGATGGAATTTGTGGGATAATGCAAATAGCATAATGTTTATTTTGTTGTGATTTATCAGAAACTTATTATCAGGGACTCACTAGCATAGAGTTGAAAAGGACTGCTGAAGTTGATTTGGTAGACTTGGTATAGATTAGTTTGCTTTTGGAAGGAGAATGACATCTGCATATAGAGTAGCATTAGTTATGCAAGGTCATCTGAGAGGTCATTAACAAACAAAGAAAAAAGCAGGGATTCTAGCTAGCATTGAGCCTTCTAGTTCCCCTTTATTAAGAGGCCCTTTGTAAGGAATCTGATCATTAGCAAGGACTTGAAAAAGTCTGTCTTCAAGATTTCTGTGGAACCGACTAATAGTATTCTGTCCAAAGTTGAATTCTACTAGTTTTGAAAGCAGTAAGTTGTGGTTAACAATTTCAAATGTCCTGGTCAAGTTTACAAATATTCCAGCTGCAATGAACCAGTCGTTCCTGTTGCAGTATATTAAGTCGGATACTAAGAGTAATGCTCTGGTAGTACTGAAAGCATTTCTGGAGCCCTTTTTTGTTGAAGAGGAGTCAATAGTCACTTATACATTTGAATAGTTGTTTGTAAAAAATTATTTCAAATATTTTTGCAAGGGACATAGTGTAGTAACAGGTCTAAAGTATTTGAGGGAATTAGGAGAGGAAACTTTGGGGAGGAGAAGGATTTTGGCATATGTTCAAGCTGGAGGTACTATACCTGTGCTGGGGGACTGGTTGAAGATGATGATGGAGAGAGTTCATCTGTTGCTCTTTTTAAGAACTTTAGATGGAGTATGGAAGATGTTAAGAAGGCATTTTTTTTAGGTTTGCTAGCAGACTATTAGTTGTTCTCATAGAGATCTTTATGAAGCAGAAGATGGATGCAGATTCAGCTAAGGTGCACAGTGGGACTGGGTGTAACCGATTTAATAGTTTGTTGATGCTGTTGTTGGTTATGTTTTGCATGACTGTGATAAGGAAATCTCTGATGTCATTGGAAAGGCTGTTGATTGAATTAGTTTTTGCTGTGCTCTAGGAATAAGTCTTGCTAATCAAATTGTCATATAAGCTGTGTTAATTCTTTTCATAATTCCTTGGGATGAACTGTGGCTGCCATTTGTTTATTTTATAAATCGAGCACTTTATATGAGATGGTTGTGAAAATGGCATAGATGAGGTGTAATGACTGCTGAGCTTGGGATGGGCATCATGGATGGGAATTATGAGAATGTCCAAGTGGGAAAAGGGCAGGTGAGCAATAAAGGGATGAAAATGCATAGACTTAAAGCCTGACATTCTCATAATTCCCATCCATGATACACATACCAGCAAAGGCAGTCCCATTCAGTATATAAACTGCATGCACAACACCACAATAAGCAGACTGTCTTCCAAGCTCAGCAGTCATTACGCCTCATCTATGCCATTTTCACAACTTTCTCACTGTGTTAGATAACTTACTCAGTATTACTTGCTAGCTGAGAAGAACGCATTTACAAATTCTACACAAATAAGACAACTGCACCAGTTTTCCCAGTTAATTTAAATTCACATTATGCTAGTCAAGCAGGCTTTGCTCTTCTGCAGCAAACAGCTAAAACACTGACTTAAAATTACTACAATGTAATAAAATCAAAGAAGTTGTGTTCAGTCAAATTTATGTTATCCTTACCTCTGTCTTACCTGAAGTCTGACATGTCCTCTCTTCCTTACCTATGTGTTGTTAAATCTAATATCTATATCTGTAGCTATATATATATATATATATATATATATATATATATATATATATATATATATATAAAAATAAATATATATATATATATATATTTTTTTTTTTGATTTACTTGGAAATTAAAAATCACACTTAGTTAAGAATACATGTAAATCCCTAGACAAATCTGAGAGCTGAGTTTGTAATTTAACTTTCCAATAGAAACATATTTTATCAGTTTATTATGAATGTGAACATAGTACTTTGATGAATGTTGCTTAGTTTAACTTACAGGAACAAGGTTGTTCTGAACATATTAATGCATTAAAGTTCTCTGAATCTGAATGTTTTATAAAACATAATCAGGTCCATCCTGCATATTTCCTGAATTCCCATACTTAGCCAGGAGTTGTCCATAAAGCTGTTTTCTGTACTTTAGTTCCCTTTTCATCCACAACCTCATTTGTGCCCCAGATAAAACTCAATACTGCATTTTAAAACACATAAGGCACTTGTTTAATGTGTCAGATTTTGTAGGACAGCAACTAAAGCTTTTCTTGGCATACAACCTGCAGTTTATATGACATTAATAATAGCTCATTTTGCTGGTATGCTTCAGTTAAGACCAAAAGAAAAATAATGCCATAATGTGCCAAAGCGTATTGAGCAAATATAAATATGATTAGAGTAGAAAGGTTAATAAACTCAGTGGTGACAGTTTAATCAGCATGATACAGTAAAGGGTGTACCTTTGATTGCTGTTGCTTATAGTATCAATAGCATATCATAGGGGTCAGCATTCTTTTTATCATAATTTTCTTATAAAAGGTTATCCAGTGGTATCAGGGTACCTATAAATGATGTCTCCTCCATCTAAACTGCAAAACTTTAATATTAAACTTTCAATTCTTTTAAACATCTAAAGATAAACAATGCTGATATAACTATCCTTTTCAGTATGCAATCCAGATTTTAAACACAGATCTGTCTCTTTATGCCCTCATCCAATAAAACATCCTTTCACGAACAATTCAAATTTCTATTGGTCAGCATAAATCTATGGGTTCAGTTATTTATGGACTGGATAAATACTGATGGCTTCATCTAGCCATGTTTGAACAGAACAAGTAGCCTCTTAAAATTACAGATAATAAATAAGAAATACAGTAACATGCCAGGTGACATCAATGAAAAATCTGATATGGAATCTCTTATGTGGCCAGCAATGTTTCATTAATCAGAAATAAGAATAATATTTATCCCAATTCTACATAAAAAGATGCTCTGAATCAGCAGATGTGTTGTTTCCACTTCTCTACATAAATGCCAGTTTTATGTACTCTCTCTCTCTCTCTAAATATATATATATCTGAATACATACATATATACATATATCTATGGAGAAATCCAGAAAATAAATTCTGACGTATTTTCCCAAAATTTTGTCACTTTATTTCCTTAGTTTTATGTCAATAGAGAATAATTTTATTTTAAAACGGTTGTCAGGATTCAAATTGTTTGTTTTTATCGTTAAACATGAAGAGAGTAAGGAAATGATTTACCATGTTATTGTGTTCAGTCTATCTCATCTTTGTAATTATTTCTAAAGATTTTAAGCTTTTTATCTTCTAATAGAACATTTAAACAGAAATTGATATTTGTAATACTTTACCTCTTCCAAAAAAGAAATCAGTCTGACATTAAATGCTTTCATTCAATACTTCTTTTCCAACTGTTAAGTTTGTTTGAATAATTTTATTATGTTTGAACTGCTACTGCCAAACAAAAATGGAGGCTGAACGCTAAGAAAACAATTCATAGCAGGATTAAGAGAGACATCTAGTTATTTGTCCCAGACTAATGAGAATGCCACAGTCTCTCTTTTATTGCATAATACACTATAAACATTTTATTTATTGTTTTTTGAAATGTTTACTGAAGACTATACATGTGATATTCCTGATAACAAGAAAAAGACTGTGGAAATATTCTAAAGATGAATCCTGCCCTATGTGTGCTAACAAATAAACAGTCTAATAAGATAAAAAAAGGGTTTCCCATTTCCAATATGGAGAAAGTAAATTGGACTGTGATTCTGGATGTGACTTCCAGCTATATCCCACTGGACTGCCACCAATTAAGTGTGACATCTGGGTATATCCCACCAGACTGCCACCACTTAATGTGACATCCCTTACTATCCTGGGTCAGTAACTAAGAAGCTTCAATCCTCATTACTGATTCCAATCTGAGGCTGTCACTTAAACAGGAGTAATATTTCACAATTTTCCCCTAAGAACACAATAGGAACATGCTCAGTTATCTGGGACTGGACTGTATACTTCTGTCCACCCCTAATGTAACTCCTTAAAACACACTTCAGAGAAATTTGTCTCAGTTTAAGACCTCTAATACACTCACATTAAAAGTAGATTTAAATCTCACACATCTAAACACTTCTGGGAAAGCCTGACACAGATTTCCAGCTGTGTCACTTCCCCAAAAAAATATGGTAATTCTGCCACCAATTAGAGTGTCTTCATGCCATTCTAAAGGGGTGTCCAATTAAGACAATTAAATATAAAAATAAATAATAGCTATGACCAGAGCAGCCAGGCCTTTGAGGGGACCTGGGGAGTATCAAACAGGTATGAGCACTCTCTAATCTTTAAAGAACAAACTGATTTCCAGCCACAATGTAAAGTAAAGAAAAAAATGTAATAATAAGTAATTACAAGAATGCAAATCAATAACTTTCAATAAACACCAGAATTCAATCACCAGAAATATAAAATGAAACTATAGGATAGTAATCCATCATTTTAGAAAAACTCTATCTTAATAACTAAGTAAACTTTCCTGATCTCACTAGAGAATACTGTCCTTGGTCTACTCTAACACATAACAGCAAGGCAAAGGCAGGCTTACCATTTTTGGTGAGTTCTCCTTTTTTTTGAGTATCACTGCACAGCACTGTAATTGACTCCAGCTCCAGCACTTCACAAACTGCACAGCTTAACAGCCTCAACTGTCTTATTTTTTTTCAAAAATAACAGTCATCTATTTGAAAAAGTTATTTTTCCTTTCAATCAGCTGTTCAAATAATCACCTAGCAAACAGGAAAATACTGATGATATCACCTACAGTTTAGCTGATTATCCAGTTTGTATTTCAGAATTTCCCTCACAAACATATGCAATTAGAAATGTATCAAAACATTGACAGATTCTTGAACATGCTGTATAAACAGGGAAATACTCAACATTTTAAAACTGTAATTTGGCACCCCAGTTATTTCTAAACAACTTACCACTGGCAATTTGTCATCCACACTTACTGGCTCCCTCATCTTCTGTTTCTCACCTTGCCTCAATAGACATTTGGCTGCTATGTGTCCCCTCTGGTTACACTTGAAACATCTAATCCCTAACTGTGCACTTGGATTAGTAGTTTCCCCTGTTATTGGTGTACTCTGTTGAAGTGTTTAAACTGTCCCCCCATGAGTTCCCTTATGTCCATGTACAGTACTGGGAATCCCTTTCCTATACATTGGAGCTCTGCTTGTCAAGTAGAGATCCCCTTTTCTCCCCAACTCCTCTGCAGAGTTGCACTTACGATCTGCTAACCAGACTCTCATGTCAACAGACAAAGTACTGAGGGTTTGTTCCCTCACCAAAAGGTCTGCCAGTCCCTCAAAAGTAGTGACCTAACACCCAGTCAACCATCTGTGAAAGTAAGTACATAAGTCAGCAATATAATCACATACACTTTCATCTGCCTTGTGTTTATGCTCACAAAACTTTTTTTCTATAAGCTTCAGGTGTTAGTTTAAAACAATCCAGAAGACAGTTCTTAACTTTAAATATAACTCAAACAATCTGTATCAGACAATTTTGACATGGACTGAACAGCTTTACCATGGAGTAAGGGAATCAGGAGCCAAACCCAGAGCTCAAGATCAGCATCATATTGTCTACATACCCTCTCAAAAATATGAATAAAACTATCAAAGTAATCCCCATCCCTGTACTGAAGAAAAGGTTTACTGACCTGTACGGCCTCTGGGGTCCATTTATTCCCTTCCCCATTACCTCCATGACCCTCTTAAAGGGTTTGAAGGTCCATTTCTTCCTGTTGCTGTCTTTCATTGTCTTCAGCTTCTAAACGCCTTAGCCTCTCTGCTGATTCTAAGATGTTTTCTTTCCAATTCATGTTGACGCTGTTTCTCCTCGGCCTCCAGATGTTGGGTCTCCAGTTCATATTGGTTTTGCTTCTCCTCAGCCTCCAGTTCATATTGATGCCGGTTTTCCTCAGCCTCCAGTTCCAATCTCTTTAACTCCAGACAGATTCTCAGGTCCTCTGAAGAAAATATGGACTGCCCCATCTCAACAGGCTGCACCTCACCAACATCAAATTGGATATCCTCCGAACAACTAGTTTGAGCTTTGGCTGCAACCAAGGCTGAAATCATTGCTTCCTTGGTCAGGTTGACATGCACCAATCCTCTGGCTTCACACTCCTTAGCCAAATGGATCTTAGTTAGCTTGCTTACATTTTCTCTGACATGCTTGCCTGCTATCCCTGACTATCAAACTAAAAAAAATAAATAAATAAAACTGTGGTAGATTGACATTCTGAATGTTTAACTTGTGGCTGTCAACAGTGCACACCTTAATGACAGCTTCCCATAGGCTACTGGAATCCATTTAAAAGTTCCATTAAGCTGCCCACCAATAAATGTGATGTCTGGCTGTATTCCACCAGACTGCCACCAATTAAATGTGATGTCTGGCTATATCCCACCAGACTGCCACCAATTAATGTGATGTCCCTTACTATCCTTGGTCAGCAACTAAGGAGGTTCAATCCTCACTACTGACTCCAATCTGAGACTGTCACTTAAACAGGACTAATATTTCACAATTTTTCTCTAACAGCACAACAGCAGCATGCTCAATAATCTGGGACTGGACTGTATGCTTTTGTCCACCCCTAATGTAGCTCCTTATTACACACTTCAGAGCAATGTTTCCCAGTTCAAGACCTCTGATACACTCACATTCAAAGTAAATGTGAACCTTACACATCCAAACACTTCTGAGAAAGATTGCCACAGATGTCCAGCTGTGTTCCATCCCACAAATAATATGGTAATGCTGCCACCAATCAGAGTGTTTTCATGCCCTTCTAAAGGGCTGTCCAATTATGAAAATTAAATATCAAAATAAATGATAGCTATGACCAGAGCAGTTAGACCTTCAAGGGGACCTGTGGAGTATCAAACAGGTAAAAGTACTCTCTAATCTCTAAAGAATACACTAATTTCCTGCCACAATGTAAAGTAATGAAAAACATTTAATAATAAGTAAAAAGATTACAAGAATGTAAATCAATAACTTTCAATAAATACCAGAATTCAATCACCAGAAATACAAAATTAAACTGTAGAATAAAAGTCCATGTTTTTAGAAGAATTCTATCTTAATAACTAAGCTTTCCTAATCTAATGTCCCTGATCTAATCTAACACATAACGGCAAGGCAAAGGCAGGCTTACAGTTTTTGGTGAGTTCTCTTTTCTTTGGGTATCACTGCACAGCACTGTAATTGACTGCAGCTCTTCACAAACTGCTCAGCACTTGACAAACTGCACAGTTTACAGTCTCAGCTGTGTTATTTTTAAAACATAACAGTGAGCTGTTCAAAAAAGTTATTTTCCTGTCAATCAGCTATTCAAATATTATCTAACAATCAGGAACATTCTAATGACATCATCTACAGTTGAGCTGATTCTCCACAGTTTGTACTTTAGAATGCCCATGACAAACGTGCAATTAGAAATGTATCAAAACACTGACAGATTCTTTGAACAAGCTGTATAAACAAAGGAATACTCAACATTTTAAAAACTTTACATTTTAACAATTAGACATGCTGGCATACAATGCAAGTTAATCTGAGAATATACACACATCTCCTGCCAGACATGCTAACACTGATAACAGTATTTTCAGTTTCTTCACACCAGATCTGTGAAATTTTTGTTGGCTAAGGTGCATGAACCTTATGAGTTACTTGAATTTCATCATTTTATGTATATAATGGCTGAAAATTGCTAGTCAAAATGTCTAATCCTAGCTTTGGATATAAAAATGATGACTGGAATGTTTCATTATACAGTAATTTATCTTTCCTTCATATGTTCTTTGCATCAATATATTGACACATTCCAGAAAAAAAACTTTTTTGAAGAGACTGTTGCAGATACAGCTTACACTGCACTGAATGGACTCAGTGAAGACTGTCTGTACAAAAAAATTACTCATACCGCAGGACCATGGACATTCGATAGGTACATGTATTGGGTGTGATTACCACTTGTTGGATTGTCTTTTGCTAGCAAGGCCATGCCCAAACATATCTAGTGCAACTTATGGTGGAGTACTCTATCAAAGAAAGGCATCTATTAATCTATGATATTGACTAATTTGTATGTGGACATGCTGAGTTTATGTTCTGATGCTGGATGCTGAATGGGGAAACCTACTGTTTGTTTGTGGCAGTTAATCAATAATCAGAATATTGTCACTGAAAGGTCACTGGTTTGTGATAATGCCAGCTAGAGAACAGTATGAAGGTGAATATTTCATGCCCCCCCCTTCCTTCAGTCTGTACAAATTTGGAGCTAGTATGGTTGTGTGTGTGTATATACGTACAAATATATATAAATGTATGTCATGCCTCCCACAAAATAAATTGTTTTTGTTTTTTTCAACCTTAATAATGTCACCATTTTGAGTATTAGCCTCTGAAGATTTCAGATGTTGATTAACGACACATGATTATTCATCTCATATCTTGATGGATGTTAATTCGATCTTGCAAAATTACTAGAATATGGTTATATGCATGAAGCAAAATCATAGTAAAACTGAGATTTTCTATTTATTTTTATTAGTGCTTCTTTTCAGCTGATTAGCCCTTTCCTAATTTAGAGTACTATAGTCTTTAGTGACTGTGGAATGCAATACTGTAAGATGAAGATGCAGAAATAAATATATGCATCCTGAAATGAGATACATGGACATATTATATCCTGACATATTAAGTTTTCTTGTCCTCCAAGATGTGTTCCTCCTATATCCCTAGAAACTACTCTAGCATCATTTTGAAAATATGTTAAATAAAGTATTACTTCAGCTGTTCCACAGTACAAAGAACTGCATGCAGTAGGATTTGTATGCATCCACTCCCACAGACCTATGGGGGTCCCTTCTGTAGTAACACTCTTAGAAATATATTTTACTCTGTTTTACAGTTATCTACCCCACTACCCGGGGTACATTTATGAATACCCTTCCAATCACTAATCGCTGTCCTGTGATTAGTGGAACTGCAGGTCAGCCTGATATAAAAATACAATCATGTCTAATGAAATGCAGAAAAGTTTTGGTCATCTATTCAGTATTATCACCTAGTCATTAATTACCTATAGAGTCCACACTTCTGAATTACATTTGTGTTCCTATATAACACTTTAACTATCGACCATGAGACTACTCCACTAGGACAGAGTGACCATTTTCCAAAAGGTGTACTCCAGTCTAAAATTACAAAGTCGAGCTTGCAAAATATGGCTACTCCATTCTCAACATTTTTGGATTGCGTTTTTTATGCTAACCCCTTCTTCATTTTGACAAGAAGATATGGTGCATGTTGTATAGTTCCAAGTCCATTATTATCCCATTTCTGCACACTTACAACCCTATGGGGCCCCTTCTGTAGTAGCACCCTTAGAAACATATTCTACTCTGTTTTATAGTTATCTACCCCACTACCTGGAGTAAATTTATGAATACCCTATACCCTTCCAGTTTGAAGGAATGCAGTTTATCACACTGCTTAATCTGCAGGAGGAGCCTATTCCAGAGATGGGAAGACACTTAGCAATGAGCCCATCTTAGCAACCATTTGAAATGTTGAGCCCCCCCCACCCCCGTTACCATGAATCACAAAATGCAGAAAACAAATGGCTGAAAAATAGAACTTATATATACTAAGTCTAAGATGCTCTTTCTCAGAATATTCCCTTTTCTCCAAGGTATGGAGATCTCAGAGTTGGTATATATAAGTTTGGAGGGGGCTTGCAAAAAGAAGTTTTAAAGAGAAGCACTATTTTCAAAATTAGCTGTTTTCTGGGTTTTTGATCTGTTTTTCGTCATTTTTGCACTCAGCATTTTCAGTGCCAACATTTCAACAGGGACCCACCTATCTCCTTACTGTGTTTTATTAATTTCCTTTTGAAGCTTTAGCTCCCTCTCATTCTAATATTTGTGGTACTGTTTGAAATGTGAAGATACAAGAGATCCAGCACTACTAGGCCCTGCATAGCAGGCAAGGTGTCCCTCTCTTCTGAGGAGACAACATAATAGTGTAAAAAGGAATAGTGTTTCCCAGCTTTTCTGGTAGCTTAGTATTTTTAAGACTGTGATCTTTTTAGTTAGGAACCCATGGAGTCTTTCTAGTTGTTTAATATGTTGAGAGAAGAACATTCCAAAGGTGTCTTGTATTCTGTAGTTGTCCTACTCAATCCTAAAGGAAAGGGGACAATAACTTCTTTAGAGCAAGATGATATTCCTTTGGCAATTAGCTGCACTAAGTAGCAGGATTTTCTGATTACTGCCTCTACATGATGATTAAAGGAGTGGGAATTATTAAGCTATGTTCCAATGTCACTAACTACCTTATCCTATTAGTGCCTTTACATAATGATCAATGGAGTGGCAATTATTAAGCTATGTTCCAATGTCACTAACTGCATTCTCATTTTGAAGTAGGGTATTATCTGTAATATATACTAGGGGAGGGATTGTCTACCAAATGTGACAATTTTGCACTTTTAGCATCCAATTTGAGCCAGTTCTTAGTACACTTGCTGTTTATGGATGTATGTTCCTGCTGGAAGAACTGGGCATCACAGGGAGATTTCTCGATCACTCCCAGTTTGCAGTCATCTGCAAACTTAGTCATAGGTTTTGTTCTTGGTCTGAAGGCAGGAAAGTAAGTTCCAAATAGAACAGGTCCCATCATTCAGCTCTATGAAATACCACTGGTTACATTCATACTCTCTGATGCTGCACCAGTTACCCATATCATATTGGTTATGTCTTTTAACCAACTGGCTATCCATCTCACCGCATAGTGATTAGTTTACTAACTATGCTAACATGGAGGATGGTGCCACATATCTTGGTTAGATCAAGGTATGCAGTGTAGGCAGTGTGACCACTGCCAACAGTTTTGTTACACTTTCAAAGAAGTTCACCATGTTCATTACACAGAATCTACTTTTTTAAGAAGCTATGTAGCTGATAGTCTATCCTGATGAGAGTTTTAATGTCAAAGTTTATCAGATGGATATATGTTCCATAGCTTTGTAAATGAGACTTGTCAAGATGATGGGCATATAATTCCCAAGGTCTGTGGTGGGACCATCCTTACAGAGTGGAATCACCATCTCTGTGTGATATACCTCTGGGACAGTTCCTGTTGCTAAGCTCAGGTTAAATAGCTTATCAAGTCACTCCATCAGGGCATGTTTAGAACTGTATACTAAACAGACAGGTATATTATTAGATCTGATGAATGAAGTGATTTTGGTTCAGCACTTTCAGAATACATTCTTTAGTAACTAAGGGAGTTTTGAGAGAGTCAGGGATATGAAGCCTTCAAATACTAAACTCAAGAGTAAAATTCACACTGAATGTGTTTGCTAGTATATTGGCAATCTCCACTGGGCCCAAGTAGATTGGGCCATTTTGTATAAGTTTGGTACAAGGTAACCATTTGAAATGTTGAGTCCTGAAGTATGGAGATTGAATAGCCAAAAACAAAACTGTATATGTCAAGTCCGAGATGGACATTTCTAAGAAAATTTCCTTTACTCTGAGATATGGTGATTTGGGAGTTGGAGTATATAAGTTTATGAAGTATCAGTGGCTTCCACTCCACATAAGACAGTGCAGGGGGGGTTGCCCCCTGCAAAAAACAAGTTTAAAGGAGAAGACCAATGTCCAGTATCTGCTTTTCTTCAGGAGAGGACCAATGCCCAGTATATGCTTTTCTTCACCATTTTCAGACTGTTTTTTTTTTTTTTGGTGTGTGATTACTCAGCATTATGAGTGGCAACATTTCAAAAGAGAGTCTTGGTGCAGTGTTGGATGCCATTTCTAAGTTTCTGCCATAGTTAAAGATGGATTTGTAGTTGTCTTTGGCTTTAGATGCCAATCTAAGTTTATGGTCTGTTTTAATACACTTAATGTTCTTTTTATAATTTTAGTCAAGTTTCTGATATTCTAGTTCTGTGGCAAGACTACCTTGTGGTATGACTATTGTCTCTAGATCATAGTCACTGCTGATGTGACTACCTGATTCCATGTGAACAATAGGAACAAGGGGATTGTGGATGGATAGATTTCTGAAATTCTCCTTTGCCTGAGGCTCTTTTGATCAGCTGTATACTTTAATGAACCCTTTCCTTTTATTTTAGGTTTTATTTATGTCATTAGACCACCAGGGTGGCTTGCTTTTAAATTTCCTTTTATATTTTGATCTGGATGGGATTGCCAGATCTATACATTTATCTAAGTGGATATAGAATTCCTTTGTGAGCCATGGCTGATGTTACTATGAATGAATTTCAAGACTTGATCACAGAATTTGATGACATTTGTATGTTTGAAATCCTTGAATTCTAATTTGTACTGGTTCAAGGAGCATATAGACATTTTGAGGGAGAAGGTTACTATCTTATGATCTGAAATACCAGGAGATCTGTGCACAATGAAGATATATTCATAAGTAATATGTCAAGAATATTATGCCCTCTAGTGGCATTCATAACAGTCTGATTTGTGATGTTTTAATTATTAGATCCCAAAACTTTTGTAGCTATCCTACATTAGAGGTATAGATGCTCCATCTCCTAGAATGATGGAGTCCTTATTTATGGGGAGTTAATTGTGTATATTGAGAAACGTTACATAAACCTTATGAGATGTGGAAGGTGTCCTGTAATAGGCAATTAACTGACAGTTGGTCTTGTTTAGTGTGTTTTGTAGTTCAATATGTTCCATTTGTGGGTCCATAGGAGTCATTCTGTAGGTGATATGGTTCCTAACAAATATGGACCCTCTACCACAGTTGCCATCGTGATAGGCAAAAAAACAGGTATGGAGTGAGTGTTTTCTAAACATTTAAACTGGGCCTCAATAATTATATGTACTTGAATGCAGTCCAAATGCAGAAGCACCTCAATGTTTTCTTGGTCAGACTTATAACACTAAGCAGAACCACCTTAATTTAGTTCTGTTTAGATTTTAATGCATCGGTACATTAAAATGTTAATTAGCTGGACTCTTCCTAAAAAGGCCCTGTGAGGGTGGCAGGAGCTTAAGCCGGTATGTTGAAGCCTTTGAACAAGAGGTGCAGACTATTCTTTGGTCCGCTATCCATGTTGACACATATTGCATCCCTCTAGAATGACACCAGGAATTTATCCAATTGCTGAAGTCAGTTATCTTTTCTTTGTACCTGGGCATAAATCTTGAAGAAGGAAGGTTTTCACTCAGTACCAGCATCTTGCATGCATTTGCCATATGCATGGGGAGCTCTAATATGTCTCTTTGCACATCCCATAGGGTTTTGTCCCTCAAGTCATTTACCCATATATGTACAACTACCATGTTGTAGTTATATTTCTCTGTTGAAAGGGTCCTAAGGGCACTCTGAGATCTGAAAGAACTCATTGTTATCCTGTCTTTGTCCAGCCTAGTGAGTAGGCAATCAGTGTGACTCACTATGGCATTACCAGTCACTAAAACATTTCTGTTTGTGGAGTGGTCAGGTGTGCTGGATTTGACAGTATTTGACTCTTGGTGACTCTTTGCTGAAAATGTGCTTGGATGTTGTGCAGTATCATTACTAAGACCTAGTCCTTATGGGTTTAGGAGGCATTTATAAGGATTTTGTACAGCATCAGCATTTAATATTACAGTATGAGTCAGATTTGAATTCATAGTTTCATAATTTCATAGGTATATACTAGGCCAATGAGCACCAGGGTCTTTACAAGCCTAGCCATGCAATCCACCCAAACTGTGTCCCTATTTATCATGGTCATTTATTAAGAGGGGGGTTGTTAATTAGGATGTTTCTACAGGTTATGTGGGGAATATGTTAGTTTGGGCATTATGGTCTGCCTCTGTGTATCATAGACATGGAGGCTAGACCCGGGATGCATTTCTGATTTCCCATCCATTGGCCAAATTTACACTTAAATAAGATGGGGAGCCTGTTCCAGAGCATGGGGCCCTCTGAAACATATATCTGTCTTGCCAAAATGCCCTATTTATGTCAAAATCAAAATTTAAATCCTTGGATCTAGTGGTTCTGATACCGTTCATATTGTGGATGCACAAAAGGTCCATCAGAACTGGATGGAAGAATGCCTTGTATGCCAGGCATAGATCATCAGTAACTGGTAGGAGACAGAAGATAGAGATAGGGCTTTAAGGCTATCCATATAAGACAATGTGTTTATATCCTGGATTCTCCTATTAATCAACTTTTGTAGGTGTTCTAACAGTTGCATATGTATGGTCAGGTACATGCTGAAGCGGGCATTATACTCTATGATGGGTCTGATAAGGAAGGAATAAAGTGGCACTATGACTTCCTTGGACCTGGATGCCATGCCCTTACTTATAAGTTTGGTGAACAAAAATGATTTTCTTAATGTTTTGGGGACATGCTTGTCAAAGGCCAGATTACTGTCTACATATGGTCCCAAATCCATGACTACTGGGTCAATTCTTAGTGGTGTCTTATCAATAAAGTAATTAGCCTGGATGGTAGTTTTGCCAAAAGGCACTATAGTGCATTTCTTGGCATTGAGTTTTAATTCCTAACTTTGGTACTAGTCATCTGTCTGTATTAGACATTCTTGTAAGATATTTGTATTATGGGGGAATCTATAACTCCCAATTTTCAGATATCTGGGAACATGGTCAGCCAAAGGCCCTTGACATTAACCTTTGCCACTGAGAAGTAAATGGTAAATAGGAGCAGTCCTTACATGGAGCCCTGAAGTACCCCACTAGTGTTCTGTATCTTAGTAGTATCCCCAGTCCTGACTTCCTGGGTCTTTTCTGTGAGCCATTTGGTAATCCCTCCAATTAGGTAGGGGTTTATGCCCAGTTTGTTGACTTTGTCAACTATGCCTGAGTGAGGTATTGCATCAAACACCTTAGCCAGGTCCAGGTAAGTGGTATGCACTGTTTTCTTCTCATCAGTTGTCTTGGTGACCTTTTCAAAGAAGTCCACCAGGTTTGCTTGGCATGACCTTCCCTTGACAAAGCCCAAACTGGCTTCAGTGTCTGAAGGTCGCCTATGTCTTTGTTGATCATTTACATGATAATTCATTTCATGGCTTTGCATATTAGACTAGTCAGACTAATAGGCCTGTAGTTTCCGGGATAGGTTAATGGTCCACCCTTGTTAAGGGGGATGACCATTGCTGCCCTCCATTCTCATGGTATGAATCCTTTTTTGAGGCAAGAGTTGAAAAGTTACTCACGTGGTCCTGATAGGTCATGTTTCATGCTATTTAGGAGGTGTCTCAGGATATTATCAGGGCCCATTGAGGCTGTGTTTTTATTCTTAGCTAGACCCACCAGGAGCTGCTCCCCGATAATAGTTGGGATTATGCTAGTAGGTATTTCATGGGACGAGGTAGTGGGTTAGTGGGGGTGAAGTTTGAGCTGAATTTGTTACCCAGCAAATTTGCTATATCTCTCTGCTCAGTGAAGGTGGCACCGTAGATCACTAATTCGGCACACTGATGTGTGCTGCCTTTGAGGTTTTGGACATAGCTATAGAAGGCCTTGTAGTTGTCTTTAGCCTGTGAGGGTATCTTGACCTCATAATTGGCCTTAATAGATTTAATTAGTCCTCTTAGATTCCTCTTTAGTTTAATTAGAGAGCTCTTGCCATTTTGAGAGTTGCTCTTCCTCATTTTAGCCATGACTTTTTTTCTTTTTGTTATATACCCTATTAAGGTCAGGATTCCATCAGTGTGGTTTGTTTTTAGCATTTGTTTTGGCTTACTTTTAGTAGGTACAGCAGTCTCTATACACCATTTTACATGATTGTACAGGGTCTCTGCGAGCAATTTTGACAATCTATTACTCAATAGGATGTACGTTTCTTTGGAATAGTTGGTAACTGTTACAGGGTTTGCTGGGGTTACCAAGTTGATTTTTATCTGAAGAAGACAGCTTTGTGGTCCAACTTAATCAGTGAGAATGTGACAATGGGTGGGTGCAGTGCTCTCCCATATTGATGAGTACCAGGCCCAGTATGTTTGATCCTCTGGTTGGTGTGTGCACAATCTGGTCAAGAATATTTGTATTAATAAAGTCCAGGAATCATTGTGCGTGTGAATATGAGACAGTGTATGCTTCTCAGTCTATAGAGGGGTTGTTAAAGTCTCCCATGAATAAGGCAAATGTTGATTGCTTGCTTCCAGTGCATGTAGGTATGAGTTATGGGATTCTAAGGATGAAAAGGGTGACCTATAGCTTGCTAGGATAAGGCATGGGACTTTGTTTATGGTGATATGCATGTGGCTAAATTCCAGGACATTGTCCTGTTTAACCAATTTAGTGTTATGCTTGTTAGTGTAGAATGAGAGTCCTCCACCTTCTCTCCTTGTCTCTGTAGCTGATGCCCTAAATGTGTAGAAGGCACTGAAGCCTTGCACTGCCAGAGTACTTTCTGTGGATTTCAATCATGTCTCAGTAACAGTACAGATGTCTATATTCTCCAGAGTGAGGAGAGCTTGTAGAGTATAGAGTTTCATGTTTAGTTTCCTAGCATTTAGCAGTAACACCTTTATTTATTTTTTTTTGGGCGGGGGCTTATTTGTTATCTCAGTAAGTTTATCAATTTGACATTGCCTGAAAAAGGCACTAAGGGGATGAACACAGTTTTAGCTATTTTTTGAAAGCCTGGGGGAGACAGGTGTAGACCATCCATTGCAAAGCAATGTGGTATGTTAACCATGTCCTCTCATGCTGACAAATATTAAATCACCCTGGAAAAATACCAGAAACTAAGACAATTATTGAAGTCAGTCATATTTTGTTCATACTGTGGCATCATCCTTGGTAAAGGTAGAATGGTGATCAATGTAAGCCACATACCTGCCTGACAGACATATTCAGAAAGATCACTTATTTCTCTCTTAATAAAGTCCAGAGAAGTATAGTTCAGGTTGTTAACACCCACATGGACTATGATAACATCATACTGGTACCTGTGGTGTAATAATTTGAGTGCATGCATAACTTGGTGGATAATGGCTCCAGATAAGCAACTAACCTTTATCTTCTCCTTGTTCAGTCTGATGAGGGGGGCATCTGTGTGTCATGCAATGGAGTCCCCTATGACAAGAGTCCTGTGTAATGTATGTGTTTGCTTGCCTTACAGACTTTGCTCTTTCGGCTTCACTGGGCCTATGCATATTTATGGTATTTGGTTCTGTTTTTGGTGAGTGCTTCAGACATTGATGAGGATAGGCAATGCCATTTATATGCATAGGAAGTCTTTACAGTTTGGGAAGACTGTTTTTTAGTGCCACAGCACAAGTTTTCTATCATCTATGTGTGTGTTGTTGTCACCATGTGTGATGGATGTAGTGTGTGTGTTCATGACAATCATGTATGTATGACAGATTTTTGCCTCCAGTGAAATTGTGTATGTGTATCTCTTGCATACTGTGTTTGTTTTTTTAAGGATTTAATGGTTGTCTGAACATGAGACAATTGCTACATTATCTCAGGATGCCTATTTCTACCATGCTGGCAACGGAGATCTCTGGAAATTAAATATCCATGTTGTCTGGACCTGTATTTGAGTGGGCTACTGTAGGTTGTGAACTGTGTTATACAGAGGTTTCCTAGGGTGGTGTCTGGGGTTTGGCACTAGACTAGGTTAGATGGTGCTAAGATTTGACATTAGTGCTTTTTAATGTACAAACTAGCTGCTTTAAGCTTGTTTACACATGCTGTACATGTGTGAAGCTCACAGTACTTTGTAAGGAGAGTGAGGCCTCCTTATCTGTTAAATATCTGAATAATTCACAAACAGTTATTTGAGTTCATTTTTGTGAACATAAGGCAGTTACTGCATTACCTAAGGTTACTAAGTTCTGTGAGACTACAGGATAGGGTGAAAGAAGTAGGCTGTCCTTCCATATTATCCAGTGTGTTTTAGAATTTAAATTTAATTCACAGAGAATTTTAGAACTTAATTCAGAATTCTAGAGTTTATTGAGATAGTTATTAGGCATAAAGTAGATTACATTAGTTAATATAGGTCTATATGAGTAATTGAAGTAGTTTAATATTATGTGTGACTGCACAGCAATGGGCTGCTAAAAACTGCTTATGGAAGACAATGTATATGGTTCAGTGCTTTGTGCAGCTATTTGTATCTTGCTACACCTGTACATATCAGTAACTCCTCTTACTAATGGGATTTGCATGAGTTAGGCTGTGCCAGGTAAAACTGAAATTTAAAGTGCCTGCATTTTTTGAGTGTGCACTCCAAACCTGCAGCAATATAAAACAAACAGGGAAAGTGAAAAGCCAATACAAACAGCAACTGTAAACAATCATACTAGATTCCACAGCAGCAATTGCTCTCCTGCCATGAGAATAGCCATTGCTACCGCTAAGATGATCTGCACACCTATCCAAAACTGTCTGTTAGCTGTAACATTGAAGAGGGTGAGGGATGGGCTTTGTTTTCTAGCAAGATCTGTTACATTCACAAATAAAGTTCAGGTACATATAACATGAAACTGTCTGTGACGGCTGTGCCCTGGCCCAGCAATCAAGGAGTCTCAATCCTCACCACTAACACCAGGGAGGGCGTCTCATATAAGAGGAAAGGATAACAAATACACACATTAAAGTACAATTTCCCTTAAGTGCACACAGAGATCACAGTCCATCTGGGGCTGGTTGCTCCCTTGCTCCCCAGGTCCCCAATAAGACTCCCTACTGGCACAGCTATAGGGTCCAGATCTCAGCCTAGCTGACAAGCTAACCTCCAGTACCCTCTCTGTCCCACCGGTGCTTCGTGTCCTTGCCCAGGTAGCTGACACACCACACACACTTTGAGATAAGTATTTATACAACTTTTCAGACACTCCTGGGAAAGGCTGATACAGATTCTAAAGCTGTGCCCCTTTACCCAGACTATACATTAGTAATTTCTGCCACCACCAGCTAATGCTTATCAGCTACCCAAAGGCCCTTAAAAGAGTGTCTAATTATTACTGTGCAATATTAATATCCAATTGGTAATGTGACTAAACAGTCTAAAAGCTTATTAGAGTGGCCTTGTACAATAAACTCTATAAATATGCAATGTACTCTAGAGCTTACTTATCTCTACACAAATCAGCCACAGGTAAAAGGTTTTTAAAATATTTAATAATAAATAATTAAAAACACAAGACAATACTACTACACCACAGTGATATCTAAGAGTTCAGAGATCACAAAGAAACTTAAAACAATAATGTAAGAAAGTTCTGATATAACAGAAAAACACTTAAATCTAATCTTTGTAGTCCTAGCTATTTCTACAAGAAAATATACTTCTAAGATACTATTTCCATAAAGAGAGCATAAAGCAGTGCTGAAGGTTGGATATCAAGATCAAAATGCTTACAGTTTCTCTCTGAACAATAGTTTTTAAAATCACTAACGCATTTCTATTAGGTCCTCACAGATTACATCATTTTGACACTTAAGTTTTCCCTGTATACACATTACATCATTTTGACACTTAGTCTGGAGTTCTCAGGCCAAAAGGCTACATTATTTAACAAACTAACACCTGCTCAGGAAACTACACCAATAAAAGACACTTCATATGTACACTCTAGTAATTATTCCTTAGGTTAAGACAATAGAAAAAATGTGTTCAGTTAGCCTCTTCAGCACCACTATTTAGATCAAAAGGGTATCCAAGACATAATTTTAACTTCAAAAGAACAGATGAAATGCTTGGCTTAGTTTTCCTTACAGCAGATGGCAATGTTGCTACAATCATGAAGTTCACATTTTATAGTGTTTTCTTTCATTTAAGAAACAAGGCTGTATTTTACATTTATATTTAGAAATGATAGAATTATGTATCAAATTATATTTGACTAGGCTGGCAGCCTTCGCCCATCTTCCCCCAATCTTCACATCTCTTCCCCCCTGGAGAACTCAAGCTAGTTTTTCAAATGACCCTTGTGAAATGCTGCTTGAGAAGGTTAGGTCCATCTGAGGGTACCTCACTCCATTCCCTGTCTTGAGACCCCATCTGCATGGGCATTGCTAATCACATTACAGTGTTGCACTGACATATCATATGCTTCCAACCCCAGGCTCCATCTTAGCAACTTGGCATTTTGCTGGCTGGCTCTGTTTCACCATATTAGGGGGTTGTGATCTGTCATTACAGTGAATTTTCTTCCATACAGATAAGGCTGAAGTTTCTGTAGTGCCCACACTATGGCTAGGCATTCATTTACTACAGCTGCATAGCATTCCTCCTTGGTATGGAGCCTACGACTGAGATAAACCACTGGGTGCTCTTCCCCTTTGAAGAAATCTGGCTAAGTACAGCCCCCACCCCATGGTTTGAAGCATCCACCTGCACAACAAATTATTTGCTGTAATCTGGACTGGCTAACACAGGGGGTCCTCCCAAAGCTTCTTTAAGCTTCTGAAATGCCTGCTCACGTGCTGGGGTCCACACTACCTTATCTGGCCTGTTCTTCCTTGTCAAGTCATGCTAGGGTCCACACTACCTTATCTGGCCTGGTCTTCCTTGTCAGGTCTGTGAGGGGAGCAGCTATGGTACTATAACTTAGGGACAAGCTTTCTGTAGTATCCTGCTGTCCCTAAGAATGCTCTCATCTGCTTTTTGGTAATAGGTGCAGACCATGCCTGAATAGCTTCCACTTTGGCAGGCTCTGGCCTTATCTTACCACTCCCTACTGTATGTCCTAGGTAGGAGACCTCTGCCATACCCACCTGACATTTGCTTGGCTTAATGGTCAACCCTGCCCTCTGTAGTCTGCCCAGCACCTCTTTGACATGCTGAGGGTGCTCTGGCCAGGAATGGCTGTAGATGGCAATATCCTCTAGGTAAGCAAGGGCAAACCCTCCTGCTTCTGCTAGGATATTATCCACCAGCCTCTGGAAAGTCGCTGGGCTTTCTGCATCCTAAAGAGCATCTTTGTGAACTCGTACAAGCCAAAAGGAGTCACAAAGGCTGACTTCTTTCTAGCACTGGGAGTCAAGGGCACCTGCTAGTAACCCCTGGTAAGATCAGTGGTTGTAAGATACTTAGCCCCACCCAGATGCTCTAGGGCATCATCTGTCCTAGGCATGGGTTAAGCATCTGACTCTGTGTGACTATTTAATTTCCTGTAATCCACACAGAACCTGGTACTGCCATCCTTCTTTTGCACCAGCACCACTGGGGAGGCCCAGGGACTGTTGGACTCTTGAATCACCCCTAGTTCCAACATCTCCTGTACCTCCTCCCTCAGAGTCTGTCTGACTCTCTCAGGCATCCTACAAGGGGCCTGCCTAATAGGCCTTTGAGGTCCTGTATCCACCTGGTGCTGCATCAGGTGGGTGCACCCTGATTTCCCAGTGAACAAGTCCCCAAATTCCTGCAAAACTGCCTGAATTTCTCAAACCTAGGTAGGAGATAGCTGCTGGGACATTGCTGCCCCTTCCACCAAGGTGTCAGCCCAAGCCTCACTGAGGAGATCAGTCCCCAGATCTCCCTCAGACTCCTCCTGCAATCCACTGCAAATACTCAGCACTAGGGCCTCCCTATCATGGTAAGTTTTCATGTTAACATGGTGCAGTTTGTGCCCCTGCAATCTGCCTAGCACTTCCACCATGTAGTTAACATCACTAACCTTTCTTACCACCTTGTAGGGTCCCTCCCAAGCTGCTTGCAGCTTGTTGTGTCTGACAGGAATGAGAACCATTACCTGCTGCCCCACAGCATACTCTCTAGCTCGAGCATTCCTGTCATACCACACCTTTTTCTGTTGTTGGGCTTCTGCCAGGTTCTCCTTGGCCAAGCACATGAGTTCCCTGAGCCTTGTCCTGAGGTTTAGGACATATGCCACAACAGAGTCCTTGTGAGACTCACACTCACCTTCCCACTTATCTCAAATTAAATCGAGAGGTCCCTTCACCCTGTGCCCATACAGCAACTCAAAGGGTGAAAAACCTGTGGATTCCTGGGGAACCTCACTGTAAGAAAACAACAGATGGGGCAAATATTTGTCCCACTCCTTCTTAAACTGATCTGCAACTGTCCTTAGCATGGACTTGATTGTAGAGTTTAACCTCCCAACAAGACCATTAGTCTGGGGATGGTAGGGGGTGGTCTTCAAGTGCTTCATCCCGCAGGACTTCCACAGACAAGCCAGCAGGTCTGACATGAAATTGGCACGTCGGTCAGTCAGTATTTCTTCTGGGAAACCTACCCTGCTGAAAATCTCTAACAAAGCATTTGCCACCTTCTCTGCCTCAATGGAGGACAAAGCCACTGCCTCAGGGTATTGTGTAGCATAATCCACTACCACTAGGATATACCTTTTCCCTGTGGAACTTGGGGTACTCAGAGGACCCACAATATCCATAGTTACCCTCTGAAATGGCTCCTCAATCACAGGCAAAGGCATCAAAGGAGCTCTCACCTTGTCTCTTGCCTTACCTACCTTTTGGCACTGCTCACAGGTCCTGCACTACCCTGTTACATCTCTGGAAATTCCAGGCCAATAGCAGTTCTGCATAATATGCCTCTTTATATGTGTTTATGCCCATATGACCTGCAAAGGGAATATCATGAGCTATGGCTAGAATCACCAGACAGTAGGCTCTAGGCACTACCAACTGCTGTACTCTCTCACCTTCTAGCCCTCCCTCAGGGGTCCACTCTCTGTATAGTAACCCTTTGTCCCAGTATACAGATTCCCCCTTCCCTTGAGAATCAGGTGCCTCCCTAGCTAGCTGCCTCAGGCCTTGCAATGTAGGGTCTGAGAGCTTAGCCTGTCTCAACTCTCTCCTTGTAACCCTTCCCAGCTCCCCTTCCATAGGAAGTCTGGCATTCTCTGATAGAGGTGCCTCTCTGTCAGCCTGAGTACTACTACTCACCTCTACCTTTGCAGTCACTCTGTCCAAGGGGCCATCAGTACCCACAAGCAGCTGTGGCTCACTTTCAGTCTCACTGCTACAGCATAGCTCCCTTCCTGAAGTAACCACCTCAGCAGTCCTGGCTGCAAGTATGCTGTCTGTTTGGGTCTCCCCCAGGCTACCAGACCCAAATGCTTGTCTCCTAGCCTCACTGCGTATAACTACATAAGTACATGGTACTGTCGCATCCAAATCCTTCCCTCTCAGGACATCTGCAGGATGGTAGTTCCATACCCCTATTGTCTCAATACAATCTACTATTGGCATTTTGTCTTTCCCACTTACTGGCTCCTACACCTTTGGTTCCCCACCTTGCCTCCATGGACACCTGTATGCCACATGGCCCCACTGATTGCATTCAAAATATTTAACCCTAGCTCCTGGACATGTACCTGGACTAGTGGCTTCCCCTGCTACTGGCAGATGTTGTTGGTGCAGACTGTGCTGCCCACCATGGGTTCCTTTAGACCCATGAGCAGTACTGGGGGTCCCCTTCCTGTGCAGGGCTGCTCTGCTTGCCAGGTATAGGTCTCCCTTCTTCCCCAACTCATCTGAAGTAGCACATTGTCTATCAACTAACCAGATCCTCATGTCCTCAGGCAAAGTGCTAAAGGCTTGTTCCCTCACCAAAAGGTCTAGCAGCCCTTCAGAAGTGGTGACCTGACATCCATTCACCCAGCTATAAAAATAAGTGCTCAGTTCAGCAACATATTCACATACATTTTCATCTGCCTTGCGTCTATGCTCGTGAAACTTTTTCCTATACATTTTAGGTGTTAGCATAAAATATTCTAAAATACATTTTTTACAGCAGTATAATCAAAACAGACAGAGTCAGGCATTTGTGATATACAAGCTACAGCTTTCCCATGGAGTACGGGGGGTCAGAAACCATACCCAGAGCCTTTGGTCAACACTATACTGTTTGCATACCCTTTCAAACATGTGAATAAAACAATCAAAATTATCCCCCTCTTTAAATTGCAGAAGAAATTTACTGACCTGTTGTGCTTCTGGTGTCCGGTTACTCCCTTCCCCATTACCTCCATGACTCTGATGAAGAGTCAGCATTTCCCTCTCATGCTTCTTCTGATGCTCTTTTTATTTGGCTTCTATCTCCAAACGGCTGGCCACCAACTCAAGTCTCTTTAGCTCCAGCTGTATTTTTAAGCCCACTGCAGAAAGGTTGAGCTGTCCATTCTCCGAGGATGTTGTATCTCCACTGCCAGTCTGATTGTCCTTTGCAGAAAGGTTGAGCTGTCCATTCTCTGAGGATATTGTATCTCCACTGCCAGTCTGATCGTCCTCCTGGATGCTGTTTTCTGATGCAGCTGTAACCAAGATTGCAATCAGGTCTGCCTTGTCAGGTTTCCATGCACCAGTCCACTATCCTGGCACATCTCCACCAGCTGGCTCCTTCTCAGCTTTCCATACTCCTGTGCTGACATGCTGCCTGCTCACCCTGACTAACTAAGCTAACAAAAGAAATAGAACAATTGTGATCTGAACTCTTGAGTATTCACCGCATGGCTGATTTAGAGTACAAAACACCTTCAGAGATCACTGTACATAAGCTACAGGATTCACTCTACCCACACCACTGCAAACCACACGTGAGGATATCTTATCCCAACCGCTGCCAACCACTATGTGACAGCTGTGCCCTGGCCCAGCAATCAAAGAGCCTCAATCCTCACCACTAACACCTGAGAGGGCATCTCATATAACAGGAAAGGATAATAAATACACACAGTAAAGTGCAATTTCCCTTAAGTGCACACAGAGATCACAGTTAGTCTGGGGCTGGTTGCTCCCTTGCTCCCCAGGTCCTCAATAAGACTCCCCACTGGCACAGCTATAGGGTCCAGATCTCAGCCTAGCTGGCAAGCTAACCTCCAGTACCTTCTCTGTCCCACCAGTGCTTTGTGTCCCTGCCCAGGTAGCTGACACACCACATATACTTTGAGATAAGTATTTATACAACTTCACAGACAGTCCTGGGAAAGGCTCACACAGATTCTCCAGCCATGCCCCCTTACCCAAACTATACAGTAGTAATTTCTGCCACCACCAGTTAATACTTATCAGCTACCCAAAGGCCCTTAAAAGGGTGCCCAATTATTACTGTGCAATATTTTTATCCATTTGGTAATGTGACTAAACAGTCTTAAGGCTTATTAGGGTGGCCTTGTACAATAAACTCTATAAATATGCAATGTACTCTAGAGCCTACTTATCTTTACACAAACCAGCCACAGGTAAAAGGTTTTTAAAACATTTAATAATAAATACTTAAAAACACAAGACAATACTACTACTACACCACAGTGATATCTAAGAGTTCAGAGATCACACAGAAACTTAAAACAATACAGTAGGAAAGTTCTGATATAACAGAAAAATACTTAAGTCTAATCTTTACAGTCATAGCTATTTCTACAAGAAAACATACTTCTAAGATACTACTTACATATAGAGACCATAAGGCAGTGCTGAAGGTTGGATATCAAGATCAAAATGCTTACAGTCTCTCCCTGAACAATAGTTTTTAAAATCGCTAACACATTTTTGCTGGGCCCTCCCAGATTACGTCATTTTGACACTTAAGTTTTCCCAGTATACACATTACATCATTTTGACACTTAGTCTGAAGTTCTCAGGCCAAAAGGCTGCATTATTTAACAAACTAACACCTGCTCAGGAAACTACAGCAATAAAAGACATTTTACATGTACACTCTAGTAATTATTCCTTAAGTTAAGACAATAGAAAGAATGTGTTCAGTTAGCCTCTTTGGCACCACTATTTAGATCAAAAGGGTATACAAGACATAATTTTAACTTCAAAAGAATAGATGAAATGCTTGGCTTAGTTTTCCTTACAGCAGATGGCAATGTTGCTACAATCTTGAAGTTCACATTTTACAGTGTTTTCTTTCATTTAAGAAACAAGTCTGTATTTTACATTTATATTTACAAATTATAGAATTATGTATTAAATTCTATTTGACTAGGCTGGCAGCCTTTGTCCATCTTCCCCCAGTCTTCACACTGTCATATAATTTTTCTTGTGAACATGTAACATTTTTATCAGAGATGGATCAGAGAATGCCTTGTAGGTCAGATGTAAGTCATCTTTTAATAAACAATATGAAATGGAGCAAAGGTATAGTGCCTTTAGTTGGTCTGCATAAGATATGTGTCTTATGCTTTGTATTTTTAGTGAGAAACCTCTAGGTCCTCTCCAGTTGGTATAAATGCCTAGTTAGGTACATGCAGAAGGCAGCATTGTATTAGATTATGGGCCTGATGTGGGTTAAGTACAATGGAATTATGCCTTCCTTTGATCTGGATGCCATGCCTTTACTTGTAAGTTGAGGCACGCTGAAAGATTTTCTCACTACTGTAGCTACCTGGTGATCAAAGTTTAGTTCACCATCTATCTGTGTTCCTAGATCCCTCACCACTAAATCTACTTTTAGGGGAATGCTATCAATATTGTAATTTGCAAGAATATCTGATTTACGGAAGGGTATGATTATGGATTTTACTACATTTAGTCTCAGACCATGGTTTTGACACCAGTCATTTGTCATTTTTAGGTCTTTTTGTAGTATGTAAACATCATTTGGGGATTCAGTGATTGCTCCCAGCTTACAGTCATCTGCAAATTTAGTGAGCCAGAGGCCCCTAACATTGGCCTTCCCTTCAGAAAAGTATATACCAAACAGAAGTGGTTCCAACACTGAGCCGTAGCAACAGGTTTCTTATTGTAAGTGTATTCACCTATCTGGACACAACATGTGTCTTGTCAGTGAGCCAGTATGCTATCTATCTGACAATGTAGGGGTTTATGAGTGATGCATACCTCAAAATGTTGTCACTGTACTTGCAATTGTTTAAGTTTTAGAAAGTAACTTAAATGATTGCAAGTACAGAGACAACATTGTGAGGTAAGCATCAGTCGTAAAATTGTGCTGCGAGGTTTAAGAGTGCTACAAATGCCTACCTATGGCGTCCAATATCCTGAGCTACTAGCTAGTTGGCAACAACTTAATCTAGAGGTGAGCCTTAAATATATGACTTTATTAAATGAATATTTCAAACCAGAAGAGAACTCATTGAGAGCCTCTGTTAAAGAGCAGCAAGAGAAGCTGTATGCCAAATTTTCACATAAATTAATTGACTGTTTTGGAAAACATGTTAGATGGTATCCTATTTTATGAGAGAAGGCTCATACAACAGAAAAAAAGAGAAGATTGGGGATACCAGTGACTTTGAGAGAGGACATGTTTTTACATGACCTAGAGACAAGAACGCCTGTCCAGTACAGAATGCTAATATGAGAACTAGGTCTACCAGCAATCAGGTTGCCGTTGAAAAATGTAGGGGTTTATGCCTAACTCAGTAGGTTGATCAATGATCCCCCATTGGGTGATTGTATTTAAAGCTTTGTACAGGTCTAGTGTACTATTTTATACTTATCAATGTCCCAAGTGAATTTCTCAAAGAAGTTTACCAGACTGACCAGGCAAGACCCCCTTTGACAAAGCCAAATTGGGTCCGGTGCAGTGTTTGGAGATTTCCTACATGATTATTGAAAAGGTTCATGTTAATTCCCTCCATATCCTTGCAGATAAAACTTGTCAAGCTTATGGGTCTTTAGATCCCTGGGTCAGTTGATGCGTACCCCTTGAGTAGAGTGGCAACTGTTGCAGTCTTCCAATCCTCTGGGACAAAACCCTTCTGCAGGCTGTGGTTAAAAAGGATTTCTAGTGGAACTGATAGATTAAGTTTTAAGCTATTTAACAAGCATCCTAGAATGTTGTTGGGACCCATGGAGGTTTTGTTTTTGGGTTTAGTGAGCACAGTAAGGACCTTTTCCAGCTTGATGACTGGTAGGGGAATGATTGCAGGTATTCGTTGGATGTAGTAATAGGTGATGGGAGGGAGTTTGAACTGAGCTTGTCAGCATGTGAGCTTACTATGGTTTCAGGTTGGGTGTAAGTGTTACCATTCTTGATTATCTCAGCACATTGCTGAGCATTTCCCCTGTGGTTACAAACATAATTAAAAAAGACGTATGCTTATCTTTCACCAGGGAAGCTATCTTTGTGTTGCAGTGTGCTTTGGCAGATTCAAACAGTTTCTCTAATTTGTTTGTTTAGACTGGTGAGTGTCTTTTTACACTGTTTTGTGTGTTCCTTCTTGGCTTTGGAGAGTATTTTTTTTCCTTTTGTTGAATAGTCTATTTATGCTAGGGGTCCACCAAAGTGGTTTATTTTTGCCAGGAATCATAGATTTGATTTGGACAGGTACTGCCTCCTCTGTGCAGCCATGAATGTGGTTGCACAATGCTTTTGTGTATAGCACAGAGTAGGCCTCCATTGTCATCTGGGTTCAGCGGGGCTTGGGAGTTTAATAACCTGTCACTTAGTTTGAGGTAATTGGCCTCAGTAAAGTTCTCAACAGGTTTGGAAGTTGATGGGGGTTCTAGGTTAATTTTAATACTAAAGGAGATCATTTTGTGGTGAGATCTTACCAGGGAGGAGTTAATGCACAGGAGGGAACAGCATCCCCCCATGTTCATGAGTACTAGGTCTAGGATATTTCTGCCTCTAGTTGGGAGCTAGCTAGTTACTCCAGGGTTTTTGTGTTGTCAAAGTCCAAAAACCTATGAAAAAGTGAATTATGGCTTGTATACACCTCCCAGTTTAAGGAAGGGTAGTTGAAGTCACTCATAAGCATGGTGCTAGGCTGAATGTTAAGAGATTGCAGTAGGTGTAGGTAGGAGGTGTGGCTTTCCAAACTCATGTTAGGGGATCTGTAGCTAGGAAGGACATGATAGGGAGTCACACCTGTTGTTAGTTGGGCATGGAGCAGCTCAAGTGAGTCATGTTGTTGGACCAGTCTAACATTGTACTTGTCCTTTATAAACACTGAGCCACCTCCTCCTTTTGTTTTAGCCTGAGCTGAGGGGGACCAAAATGTATGAAAGGCACAGTAGCCTTTGATAGCAGAGGTGCTTTCCATGGTTCTGAACCATGTCTCTGTGTCTCTATGTCGGCATTCTCCATGGTGAGGACTGCTTTCAGGAGTGCAGTTTTTTTACTTCAACTCCCAGCACTGAGCAACAGTACCTTTAGGTAGTCGTGAGTGATTGTTGCTATGTTGGAGGGTTTAACAACTTGGCACAGCCTATAG
This sequence comes from Protopterus annectens, assembly GCF_019279795.1. Lineage (NCBI taxonomy): Eukaryota > Metazoa > Chordata > Ceratodontiformes > Protopteridae > Protopterus > Protopterus annectens. The sequence goes on from NC_056727.1 coordinate 984,726,461, forward strand.
AAGGCAGTATGGGGATAACGTTTTTGCCAGAATCCAAAAGCCAAGTGGTGACACTTGCAAACCATCTCTAATGAAGCATTGTGGTTTGTCGATTATGTTTCCCCAGGATGAAACATATTGGGTTCCCTTGTTGTGACACCACAAAGTAAGCCAATTGTTGAAGTCAATAATTTTTTGCTGGAACGATGGTATCATCATTTCTAAAGGTAGGATGCTACCCAAGGCTAGATTCAAACCCACCTGGGACATATAATCAGAGATCAACATCAAGTCTCTCTCCATATGGTCCAGTGAGATACATCTTAGGTCAGTTACACCCACATGAACTATGACCATGTCTTACTGGTACTTGTGGTATAAAGACCTAAGTGCATGCATGATCTGATAGATCCTGCCTCCAAACAGACAGCTCACTCTCATCTTCTCCTTGTTTAGCCTGAAACTATGGAACCAGAAAAAAAATGCAGCAAACATGGAATAACCCACATAAAAGCAAAAAAAAAAAATCTTAAATATAATGTATCACTAAGGTAGCTGTGCTATTAGCCATATTTAGCTGTAACTTTGAAACCTTGGGTAAAACACAGAAAATGCAGCAGAATAAGAAAATAAAAAAATACAATTAAAGCAGTAGAATAAATGTACTTTCCTGATTTTCTGGTGTAAAATGGAGTCAAAATGTCACTTTTCTTGATTTCCATCTTGTGCACTGGAAAAGGCATTACCCTCAATATGTGACGTTTTCATTATTCATATTCATTATTTATCATTTAACAATATGGAAAATTATCATTAGATATGCTGACTGAAGTCATCCAAAGGCAGCAGCAGTAGTTATTTATGAAACACTGGGTCAACATTTCCTTAACAATGTCACATCTGAAAGCTTATTTGGGGTAGGGGCAGCAGTGTACACTAATTATAAAGAAAATTAATAAATACAATCTTTATCCATTTGTACCCCTATTTCTAATTTTGAGCACAGGGAAAGTAGGGCTTGAGAGATCTGCTGTGCAGAAATTTCAATTTTTCTGTGAGCCAGTCAGCAAGGAGGAAACTGGGGCTTAGCAACAGAATGGGTGGTGTTTCATAAGGGCGGTAGGAAACTGATTGACGATGAGAGCACTGAGACATATTTTACTTTGCCCTCACCAGGTTTTCATGCAAGTTAGTTTAGCATAACGTTGTGATGTTTCAACCAGTAGGATAGCAGTACAAATAGTCATTTTCTAAAGAGTGTGTAAAGTCTTAGGCTGTTAACATATCTTGTTCATGAAGCTGACATGAGATTAGCTCAGCTAATTTTATGTTTAAGAAACCCAATAATCTGAGGTACATTACAATGGGTTTGAAAAAGATAATTATTTTACATGGGAGGTTCTCCCCATATATTGCCAGTGCAAAAGACATTATCACCTGTACCCCAGTAAGACAAATGGGGTGATTTATAAATTCCTTTTCTCTGTGCCTGCTTCCTCAAAACTTTGTTTCTTCAAAATGGGATATGATAAGCAAATAAATACACTAGTTCTACTTGTTTTCATATGTTTCATCTTACTTAATGGAATAAGGAGGGGATCTCATTATGTGTTTCATCCTTAATGAACTAATAAGAGAATCTCCTCAGACAGTCTGAACTAATTTAGCAGCTGCTTACTAAAATGCAACTTCAGGGTCACTGTAGATCTTTTTCTATCTCTCCAATTTCCTAACCATGAAAGTCCCTTATTGTTTTGTAAAAAGCCATCTTCATGGTTTTACATTCACATTGGACTGACCGCAGTGTTTGTTTGTAGGGCTAAGAACTAGTTATGACAAAATTGCTTTAAATCAAGTTCTGGCTCATCTTCAACAAGAACGGTGCACTACAGATCTTAGCTAGATTCATTATTTTCGCACTCTTGCATTTAGTATAGAAGAATAAGATTACAAACTGCTAATGAGCTACTTCCTGTGGTACAGGGTTGGATTCCCTCAGCCTTCATTTGTCTACTGTGTGACCTTGAACAAGTCAGTTAACCAAGCAATACTATGGTGCAATTTGGGAATCTGGGCTTGGTTTCTCAATGATCTCCTGCACTTCATGGCTAGCAACCAGCTATAAACTGACATGCTATCTCATGTAGGCCAGCTATGACTGAGACTATTCCTAACTTTGTCTATCTCAGTTCATTTCTACATCCGTTATTCACCATTTTATTTTATATTAACCAGCTGTGATGAAAAATCTCTGTTCACCTAAAAGGATCACCCCCCCCCCCCTTTAACATGCTATTTCCAAACAGAGTAACTGAAACTGTTCCCTGCAAACAGCTTCCTCCCTCATTAAAATCACCTGACTTCACATACTCTCAATAAAGTTTTTATTTACACTGCTCTCAAATCATTAGGCATACAGATGCAAATCCCAGAAAATAGAAAACAGGTCCCCAGTATCTGCATACTCATTGATTAAGATTTTCAGTAAATTTCAGACTAATTAATCCCATTTTTTGCTCATCTTGTCCACATACCCATTCTTCAAGATTCCCAGACATTTTCAGATGATTTAATCCCAATTTACCCTTCTCGTACCTACTGTTCTTCTCTATTCATAATGGCTTTTATATCTTTATTCTATATCACATGCTGTACAATCTAACCAGATAACAACTGCTAACCATCTACAAACTACAAAAGGCTGCTGGGGTCAGTGTCTATTCCAGTAATGTAGCTAGAACTTTGAATATAATTCCTCTTTCAATCAGGTCTATCTTACAGTCATCTTTTCAAACCATTACTACAAGACTTTCTCTCTGCGTCCTGGCTTCGTCCATGCTCCCCATCTGGGACATAGCTTCTCCTAACATCTGTCATTTAGTCTCCTTTTTGTTGTCTCTTAGAGCTGAATACCTGTTACTGTTTGTGACCTTTGGAGCTTGTAGTGAAATCTTTTGTCTAGAAAAGCCTAGCTGTTTCTTTGTGGGAGAGAGAATCAGTCTGGTTTGATCTAGATAAAAGCATTTCTATAACACTGTTATTTTGATTGGAAAATTTGGCTGGTTTCTGTTTCTCTGCCTGTAATAGCCAGTGTTTTAAACCAGTTTGTACTTGTTTGCTCAAGCTGTTCAAAGCTGCAGTGAGATAGGCCTTCTGTCATTTGCTCTGCTGTGATAGTTTTAAAAAGATAGCTGCTTATTTTCAACTGTTTTCTGCACTTCTGTTTTACTGCATAATTGTTTAATCTGTGCAACTGTTTTTTAGATCTCGCATACCTGTCCAGCTGCTGTTGTGGTCTTAAACCCTGGTGGCTTTGAGTTGACCACCTCTAGTATAAAGTTGATAATGGATACTCCCCCCAGTCACATTACATCAGCTAATTCTACTGTTTATAGTGAGAACTTTGTAAATGCCCACCCTTTTAGCTTCTCAATCTTGAATTATCTTATTATATTCTGTCTCCTCACTTTCTACTAAAAATGAAAAATCTGTACCTCTTCCTACTTCATTTTGCTGCTTGTGCTTAGGAGTTCAACTACATTTAGTTTGCTGTATTTATTACTGTTCGTTGGTAGCCTCATTAAATTGATGACAGTTGTTGTTGTGTTTTTCGGCTTTTCCCGATTAGGGGTCGCCACAGCGGAACTCCGGTCCGCTAATGAATGGCAGTAGATTTTTACGTGCTGGCTTGCCGGGCCTAACGCACAACCTTCAACGAAGGGACACCCATTCACGCATGTCGCCACACAGAAGACGCTCTAACTGAGAATCGAACGGGCAACGTCTAACTGTGAGGTGACAATGCTACCGCAGCACCACCACCGCAGTGTATATATTAAATTGATGACAGTATTCTACTGAATTGCTGCTTTATTTGTGCTGTCTGTTCCTGTTGTGATTTGTGAGCTATTGTTTCAAAGCAATCTACTGATTAACTATATTTCATTGCTATCTACTGCAATTCATTACTGTTTAACTGCATTTTACTGCATTTCATTGCTGTATTTTTTCATACTGCGAGTTCTGTTCTTTTGACTATATGTGATTAATCTGTGCTTCATTGAGAGTATTTTTACTGTGCTCTTAACCTTAAAATTGAGTAGCATAGTCTAGATACAGGTCTGTGGCATCCAGAGCTTCAGCTGCATGGTTTTAAACACTTTTTGAGGTATTCCAGCTACATGTTTTAGTAGTACGTGTGTTATCATCTAGTAGTACTCCTCGTAGACCTTCCTTCCTTTACCCTCTTAGCACTTTCAGTTTCTGACAAATATGGATGGACAATTTCCTACATTTTCTCCTGCCAGTCTGGTTGACATGGGCATACTGAGACAGTGTACCAACTGCCTAATGTACACGGACAACACTCTACTACTACCACCTAGGAACACAATTTGTGAGAGATGCAAATACATCAAGCAGCTAGTGTCATTGCTCTCTCCCCCACAAACCAGTATATCTGGCAGTGAAAAGGTTGGCAACATGAACACCACACCTCAAACACCACCCACACCTACACAACACACCTCCACATATGTGGAGGTCCTCAACAGAAGCATACCCAAACAAAAGACACCTCCAAGGCATAAACACACATGAACTCCACTGCCCACCACATCACATACCACACATAGTCCACACATATGTGTCACACAGTCACTAAGGCCTAAACATAAACCCAACATATTAGTCATAGTAGACTCCATTGTGAGACACACAGATGTGCCCCTCACCAGGCTGGATAAGGAGAAAGTCACTGTTAGTTGTTTGTCGGGTGCCAGAATCCACCATATCACCAATGCACTCAAGTCTCACAACAGATACTGTTATGGCTGTGTCATAATCCATGTTGGAATTGGACTTGAGATGTACCTCCCTGGACTATATGAAGAGAAACATGATCAAGCTCGCTGAGTATGTGTCCCATGCAGGTATGTTCCTAGCCTTAAGCAGCATTCTGCCTTCATCCAGAATGGTACCTCAATGCAAACAGAAAATGATTGACTTTAACAATTGGTTTAGTTTCTGGTGTCATTCCAAGGGGGATCCAGTACCTGACAGCCTGGGATGACAGGATTGACAAAGCACGATGGTTTGCCAGAGATGGCCTGCATCTGTCTTCCTTGGGCTTCAGGCTCCTAGCAAAGGTTCTTGCCTCCCCCATAGTGCCTTTTTTAGGCAATGCCATGAGGTCAAAACTACCAACATGAAAATTTCATCAAAACGTAAATTAAAGGTCATGCTGCTAAATGCAAGGAGTCTAAACATGAAACTGCATTTATTGCAAGCATTCTTAACTCTGGAAGAAGCTGACATTTGCATTTGTGCAGTCACAAAAACCTGGTTCAAAGCTGCGAAGAGCATCCCAGCCATACCAGGTAACTCATCCTATCATTCATTCAGATCCCAAACCGTGGGCAGAAAAACAAAAGGAGGTGGAGCTGCCAGGCTGGTGAAATAGTATGCTGCAAGGGAAATGCTCCAGGTGCAGTTAACAACTGACAAGACCCCTATTCAAGTCATAGCTAGCTATAGGCCTACAACTCTGACTCAAGATGCCCACTCCACCTATCTGGACCTCTTCGACTTTATTAAGATTCAACCCTTTACCCTGATCCTGTGTGACTTTAACTATCCAATCATAGATTGGAAGAACAACTCATGCCAAAAGACAAATGCCCAGAGATTCCTTGATTTCTTCAATGCAAATGCCTTGGACCTGTTGGTTGACACCCCCTCAAGAGGTGAAAACATCTTGGACTTGGTATTAACCAACATGAGTAACCACTGCAGCATCCCTACAGTGTCATCATCCCTGGTAAGATCCGACCACAAAGCAGTCACTTTCAAAGTAACCCCCCCCCAGCTAGGGTCAAACAAAATAACTTCTCCAAAGCTGATTACAACCTTCTGAGGGAAGGTATAGACAGATTCACAGCCCCCTCCCCCTCCTTAGGAACTGGCACATATGTTCAAACCTACACCAAAGTGCTATATGAGCATTTATATAGCTGCATAGAATCAGGAATCATCCTCCTCAAAGAAGAGTAAACCTGTTTGTTGGACATCTACAATAAATAAACTCTATAATAAAAAGAAAAAAAATTGCTGTCCAGGACCAAGAAGGAGCAGGTGCCTAATTGGAAACAATCTCTCCATAGTCTGAACAAGCAAATAGGAGCACTAGTGAAATCCTCCAAAGCAAACTTCGAGTCCAAACTGACCACATCTACTAAAGACAATCATAAGGCCTTCTTCACATATATCTGCAATCTTAAGAGAAGCACTCAGATCGGCTTAGAACTGGTGGCCAAGGACACCACACACACACAAATGCTGTAAAAATAGCCAACCTGCTGGCAGACAGGTTCAGTGAAAACTTCACTCCTCTGTTCTCCCCCATCAGTAAAACAGGACATCCCCAGTACCTGCCCCCCTCCCCTTATCTTTAGGGAGCAAGTCATCACTGCCCTCTCAAAGGCAAAACATACAGCCTCAATGAGACCCAATAACATCTCAGGAAGCATTCTACATGAACTCAGGCAGGAACTTGCAGCACCATTAGGCACCCTATTCAAACAAAGCCAGAGTACTGGCCTCATCCCAGCCGAGTGGAGGACAGCTACTGTCATCCCTTTGCACAAAGGTGGAGCATCCACCGATCCAGGAAATTATAGACCCATCAGCCTAACTAGCCTGATCTGCAAGGCCATGGAGTAGATTATCATGGACCTCATTATCAAGGGCATTGGCAACCTCCAGACACTTGATCCCACACAGTTTGGTTTTGTCAAGGGGCAGTCATGCCTGTTAAATTTGGTCGACTTCTTTGAGACAGTCACCAAGGCCATAGATGAGGGGAAGACAGTGCACACCACCTACCTTGGCCTGGCCAAAGCCTTAGATACTATTCCCCACTCAGGTATAATATATAAACTCTCTCAGCTAGGCATCAATCCATATGTTACCAGATGGGTAGCAAACTGGCTCACTGATAGACCCCATCTAGTCAAAATAGGGGAAGCCACCTCAAGTAGTAGACCCATAACAAGCAGTGTACCCCAAGGATCAGTCTTGGAGCCTCTGCTGTTAGGGATATACTTCTCAGAGGTGCAAGCCAAATCTAGCGAGCTATGGCTGACCAGCTTTGCAGATGACTGCAAGCTGGGTGCTGTCATCAATTCCCCTAGTGAAGGGACATCCTCCAAGAGGTTCTCACCCAAACAAATGACTGGTGTCAAAAAAATGGCCTCAAACTGAATGCCAAAAAATGCATCCTCATCCCTTTTGGGGAGAGTGACATCCCCATAAATTATCACATTGATAATAAGGTACTAAGCATGAAATCAGTAGTGAGGGACTTTGGAATCCAGGTTGATAGCAAACTGACTTTTGATATTGCCTCAGTTGTATGGAACGCTTTCTACATGGCCCACCTCATTAGTAAGGCTATCTCATCCAGGGACAAGGTGGTCATAACATCCCTGTACACTTCCCTTATAAGACTCATTATTGTGTACAGTGCCCTTTTCAGCACGTACCTCCCAACCACATACAGCAGCTGGAGAGACCACAGAGGTTCCTCATCCAGAGAATCCAGGGCCTCAAACATCTACCCTACACAGATAGGCTAAAAGCCCTATCCCTCTACTCAGTCTCCTACAGACTCCTCAGAGGTGACCTCTCTCTGGCATAGAAAGCAGTCTCAGACCCTGCCCTGATGGGACTGCTGCATATCTGCAAGTCAAGCTCCACTCAAGTAACCCACACGTGTGACCTCAACCTGGTCTGTGACATCAATAGGACATGTTGGCAGGACAGACTTGTGTCCCAGAGACTTCCCACTTTTGTGGAATAGACTCCCTCTCCATGTAAAGCAGAGTACCTCATTAAACCTTTTTAAGCACAACCTGGATAACTGGATGGGGAACAGAAAATACACTCCTGGGATTCCACCTGTGTCCCTGCTGGACAGTGGCATAGGGTGCTGACTTGTTGGAACATGGGCTAAATTATTGGCTAGGCTTGTAAGGGCCTCAGGTCCAATAGCCTAGTAACTTCCTATGATCTTATGAGCCTATGATCTCCTTCTTATGCCTCCTTTTAAAGCAATAAATCACTTACCCTGCGTATGCCCTTCTAGTACTTAATTTTATTGTACATCTTAAACTTCTATACCTACTTCTAATTAGCACAATCAAATTGCTATTCCATCAATACTTCACTATTAATACTTAAACTTGCTTATCCCCTGTATTAACTCACTGTAATGTATTTGTTAAATTCCTTCTACCTATCTAATATACCACTCTTCTATCTGTAATTGCTCTATGCAATGCTTGTATATTAATGTTTATGAATATCAATACAAAGTTTATTATACTGACCACTATGCTCTGCATTCACTGAAACAGGATTATAAAGTTTGTTATTGCAAAGATTGGTTGTATTAAATTGTTACTTTGGAGATTTCCTCTCAAGACTTACACTACAAAAAAGGCACCTGTGCACAGTTGGATTTTCCTGTTAAACAAATGTCAATAAATACATAAATATCGCAGTTACACATTAACATAATGACCTACAGACCCCACTATGGAAAAAAACACATTCTCACTTGTAACAGTTAGTGGCACACCAGGCAGTACTCTTGTCTTTGGTTCAGAAGACTGTGAGTTCTATTCCTATAGCAGGTAGATGGATTGCTGACACTGTATAGCAGCATAGGGGAGGGCTGCTCTCTGATGCCCCCTTCTGCTTGGGTTGGTGGTATCCCCAGTGGATGTAAACAATCCCACTGCACCTATCAAGAAGAGTAGAGCAATTTCCCCAATGCTCTGCCTAAATTTCCCCTAGAAGTATTAATACCACCTTGGAGTTGCAGTATTTTAATAGTTGTGTTTACGTCACTGACACAAAGTACAGAATTTGATTCTCACCATTGTAGGGAAATCAGCTGAGCTTAAAATGATCCTCAAGGCAGCTAGGTTACCTGTCTATGAACATAAACGCTATAATATACTGTGAGAACTCAACCATCTCATGGATTCTTCAGAACATAACTTAAGGTTCCTCTAAAGTCATCTGTCCACTGCTGTTCTCTTACAGACATTGCCTGAACTTCTAAGGTATAATATGTGTCTGATACCAGCATAGTATAATTGTGTTCATATACGTAATACTTAAGCCATGTCCATCTCTGGTTTAATATACATTTGTTCTGTCTCTTCAAAAAATGCTAAGTCTGTCACATGGTCTGACATTATGTATGGTTTTACTTATGTTTACATTTTCTGAATTTAATCTGTTTTTATATATACATCTGTGTACCTTGTGAGCCCCATTACCAATGACAAACAAATAAATAAATACAAACAAATAAATAAATACAAACAAAGCACGAAAAGGTAAATAAGATTAGCCCACCTCCCGGATGATTAAGTACTTTTCAAATCTTTTAACTGAGTGTTTAGCAACACAGTTCAAGTGATGTGTGTAGCTCTTGTAGATGAGTCAAAGTTGTAGCAGGATATTTTGTTCATTCATTTGTTGTATGATAACTGACTTAATTAAATACAGGATCACAGCCATGCCTCTCAAATTCCTCGCTGAAGAATTCTGGAGAAATCCAAAAATAATGAAGAAGGTGGAAGGCCCAAAACCAGGAACACATTTTATTACTATATTTGCCTTAAACAGTTCATAGAGAAACAGGTTTTGCATAATCACCATGCACTGTTGTTACAAATAATAAGAATGAATCTTTAATGTATGGTACCAGTAAAACTGATTGTAATCCTTAATGATTTGCAAGAAAATCAAAAATTTTACAAGGAACAGGACAAAAAGTATGTGGCAAAATTAGGGCTGTTCTGAAAAATCATACATTTGAGAGGCACTCAAGTTAAACGAAGATGAACAGTTGAAGATTCTCCTGGCACCCTTTGGGTGCAAGCCAGAGGAACCATTCCTGTATAGTTTGTCAGTCAACCTGAAGATGCACGCACATGCAAGCACACACACAGCACTTACACACAGGGACAACTTGAAGTATTTTAATTTCACCAGTGGCATGTCTTCAGCTAAATGTTCAAACTTGCTCAGACCCATCCTCACAGATACATGTTATTTTCTGTAGAGGCCAGCAAGGAAAAGAAACCTTAAGATATTTTCTTTAAATTTCATAGTAGTAATACAGTCAATGCCACCTAAAATGAGGTGAAGTGGCTGTTTTGTGGATTGTGTATATGTGTTTTTCTTATCTTGTCTTTAGTCACACATTTAAAGTATTAACTTTGTACACAAGTCAATGTTTCCTTTTCAGTATATCCTTGACTTAGGTTCCTGGTTTGCTGTATTTTTGCATAATGCATTTTCCATATTTCTTCCTTACATTACATCATTGAAGGCACTGATGAAGTACTGAGGTAGTGGGACTTACTTGATGCCACATATACATTCTCTTTCTAATTAGATTATTTCTTTTATCTCTGATAAGAATGGTAGCTACCTGTTCTATACCACCTGCAGTGTAAACATTTAGAAAGAGGGTGAGTGAGAGCTTTCTCCTGATAATTAATATTAGAAATCTTGAACCTATGACTTTAATTAGAGTATCATTTAAGAGGTGACCTGACCAGGTAACTGATCAGAGCAGGATAAAGAATGCAGCTAGAATTAGGAATTGTAATTATGATGCACACTAATAATACATCAGCATGCCTGTGGGAAACATGTATTTCAAAATGATTAGAAGTACTAAAGTGAGTAGAACAGAAATACAACACAATGATGGACTCTGTAAAATAACAGAAATTCTAAAATATAAATGCTGGTATGCATTTTCAAGTAAATATATTCTCACTTGTAAAGCTAAGAAAAACACAAGTTGCAAATGCTATGTCCTAAGTACTGCTAAAATGTAACATTCTTCAGAGCACTGCACCAGTTCTTTAAATACATTCGCCACAACTTGATGAAAGCATATGAAAGCTAATCGGAGAATGAAAAGCTAGTTCACTTTAATCTGCAGTTGAGGTACAACCTTCTCCTCTATTTTCATGAACTTTGCTTATGAATATCCTTTCTATATTCATTTTTGTTGGAGTGGGTTGTGGTGGGACCATCAATGCCTACTAGTATGAGAAAAGGCCAACAACCAACAGAGCTATTAAACATCTTAGAAATTAGGGTTCAAAGCAAAATGAACCTATTGCTCAAAATGTAGCAGTGACTAAATAAGTCAACAATTACCTCAAAGATGGAACTTGTGTGGGAAGTCAGAAGGAATTTATTCTGTTTTCAGCCAACACCCAGCCTACATTCCTCAGACTAACAGTTGGAGAACAGAAAGCAGGATATGGAAAGGAAAAAGGGCTCAGTAATTTGCAGCTGGAGACATGTTTAATGCTCTGAGAATCGCCAACTGAATTATTGCCTAGATTAACCAATTAGTTATGAGAGATTAAAGGGAGCACATTCTCTGTCATCTATATCATGCAAAGTAGTTTCAACAAGGGAATGGAAGAAAAATTAGAATTTTAATATGAAGGGACTGGAAAATTAGATTTGTCTTACTTCAGCATTTTAAACAAATGGAAAATACACAGGGGAGTTTGCATACTTAGGAAATAGCAAAAAATGATTAAAAGGGTCTGTCTGTAATGTTCCATGGCACTGTCTGGTTTATTAATGAACCAGAAAAGTATCATTTCTCTGCCCCTTGCACCTGCATAGCATATATTCTGTGCAGTTCAGTCTCTATTTACATTATTATAAGGAACAACAAAGAGCGCAGACATAGAATATTGGCAGCATTAATGGCTGTATAACATGGACATGGTCTGCTGATTATGAAATCTTAAAACAGAGTGAATTTGGCTCTCAAAACTTGTAAAGCAAGAAATCATAAGCCTGAATTTAGCCTTGTCAGTTAACATAATGTGAAATCACTTCTTACTCAATTCTTTCATAAGTTAAACACTAAAGCAAACAGTTGCATTCCCATGTTGCTTATAATTAATTGAAAAATTAATAGTGTGAAAATTATTCAAAAATGAAACAACAGCATTCCTCAAAATGTATGTAAGATACATGCTTTAGTCAAATAGCAATTATTGATAACATCTGATCATTTGATCGTGAACTGCTTAATAGTAGACTAAATCCACTACTTTTATTTGTTTATTTAGTAGCTTAAGTGTTTTCAAACTGTGAATTATTTCTTAGCAGAGCTAAGAGTGGCCATCTGGGGCAGTTCATGAGTTTACAGAAAGAAAGAAAGAAAAGTGGAGCAAAGGAAAGGAAAATGAAAGGGATCCTGCTTGTGGCATTTGAGTCATAATAGAAAACAACGGTTACAATTAACCGGTTTAAGTGCCTAGGCTTGCCAAGAGAATATGAGTCAGACAATGAAAATGCCTTCATAAGACCCAGAAAGAAGCAAACAGAAATGATATTTCTGAATGCATCTTAAACAGCATGAAGCATGATTTAGCCACACCCCTAACACTGTTGTTCATTCTCAGCCTCCATATAGGTTTTGTACTATGCGACTGGAGAACAGCTACAGCCATTCCACTGGGAGGATTTTTCACAGAACCAGGCAATTCCAAACCTATAAGTCTAACCAACATCATATGCACAAACATGGAAAGAACTATCATGAAATTAATCAATCAGGACATAGTGAATCTCCCAACAATGGACACTCCTCACTTTGGATTTGTCAAGGGCAGGTCGTACTTACTCAACCTGTAGGATATTTTTTTTTTAAGTCACAAAAGCAATGGATAAAGGCAAAATTGTACATATCACATGCGTCAACCTCATAATTCTGTGCTGGGACCTCTCCTGTTTGGCATCTTCTTTTCTGAAGTAAAAGCTAATACCAAAGGGCTCTGGCTGACTAAGTTTGCAGATGACCGCAAGCTAGGAGCAGTCAATGAATCCCCAAACAACTTAGCCATCCTGCAGGAAGGTTTGTCTCAAATAAAAAACTGGTGCCAAAATTATGGCCTGAAACAAATGCCAAACAATGCATTATCATTATTATATCCACATGGACTACGATAGAATCCCACTAAATGACCTGAGATGTACCTCCTGGACTATATGAAAAGAGACATTATGGCTCTATTTGAATATGTGACAGAGATAGGTATACCTTGTATTGAGCAGCATTCTACCTTCACCAAGGATAAAGCCGTAACATGAAGAAATTGGCTTAGTTTCTGTTGTTTCAGGGGAAATCAGTGTCAGCATGGAAAGATGTGGGTAACAGACCACATTGCATTGCAAATGATGGTCTGCACCTCTTCACACTGGGCTTCCAGATATTGACTAAAACTTTATCCACTGCCATAGAGCCTTTTTTAGGTAACGCCAAAAGGACAAACCTGACAACATAGCAAAAAAATAAAAAAAAAACCTCAAAAAAAACTAAAGGTGTCTGCTGCTCAATGCTAGGAGTGTCAACAAGAAACTCAGGTCCCTACATGTTCTACTCAGTCTAGAGAATATAGACACCTGTGCTGTTACCAAGATGTGGTTTAAAGCCACAGAAATTACTCAGGCAGTGCAAGGCTTCAGTGCTTTCCATACATTTATACCATCGGCTGTACAGAGGGGAACTAAAGGTGGAGGTGTCTTAATCTACATTAGTAATAAATTTACCTGTAGCTTGGTTAAACAGGATGATGCCCTGGAGTTCATCCATGTGTAAGTCATCATAGACAAAGTCAATTACCATATCTTAGCAAACGATAGGTCACCATGCCCCAAGAATCTCATAACTTGAATCTATACCTTATGGAGGCACTCACCATCCAACCAAATACTCTATATAAGGGGACTTTACCTACTCTTCTATAGACAGAGCAACTTGCAGGCACAGTGTTTCCTGGCCTTTATTAACACAAATGCCCTTGACTAGGAAAGAGTAGTGGAAGCTAGGTTAAGAAGGGAGGTGATGATTAGTGATCAGCAGTATGGTTTCATGCCAGGAAAGAGCACTACAGATACAATGTTTGCTCTGAGAGTGGTGATGAAGAAGTACAGAGAAGGTCAGAAGGAGTTGCATTGTGTCTTTGTGGACTTAGAGAAAGCATATGACAGGGTGTCTAGAGAGGAGTTGTGGTATTATATGAGGAAGTCGGGAGTGTCAGAGAAGTATGTAAGAGTGGTACAGGATATGTACGAGTGTAGTGTGACAGCAGTGAGGTCTGCAGTGGGAGTGATGGATGCGTTTAAGGTGGAGGTGGGATTACATCAAGGATCAGCTCTGAGCTTTTTCTTATTTGCAATGGTGATGGACAGGTTGACAGACGAGATCAGACAGGTGTCCCCATTGACTATGATGTTTGCAGATGACATTGTGATCTGTAGTGAGAGTAGGGAACAGGTGGAGGAGACCCTGGAGAGGTGGAGATATGCGCTAGAGAGAAGAGGAATGAAGGTCAGCAGGACAGAATATATGTGTGTGAATGAGAGGGAGGATAGAGAAATGGTGAGGATGCAGGGAGTAGAGGTGGCGAAGGTGGATGAGTAAATACTTGGGATCAATAGTTCAGAGTAATGGTGAGTTTGGAAGACAGATAAAGAAGAGAGTACAGGCTGGGTGGAGTGGGTGGAGAAAAGTGTCAGGACTGATTTGTGACAGACGAGTACCAGTAAGAGTGAAAGGGAAGGTCTACGAGAAGTTAGTGAGACCAACTATGTTATATGGGTTGGAGACAGTGGCATTGACAAAAAGGCAGGAGTCAGAGCTTGACGTGGCAGAGTTGAAGATGTTAACATTTGCACTGGGTGTGACGAGGGTGGACAGGATTAGGAATAAGTATATTAGAGGGTCAGCCCAGGTTGGAAGGTTTGGAGACAAAGCCAGAGAGGCAAGAGTATGTTGGTTTGGACATAAGCTGAGGAGGGATGCAGAGTATATTGGGAAAAAGATGCTAAGAATGAAGCTGCCGGGTAACAGGAAAAGAGGAAGGCCTAAGATAAGGTTTATGGATGTGGTGAGAGAGGACATGTAGGTGGTTGGTGTGACAGAGCAAGATGCAGAGGACAGGAAGAAATGGAAACAGTTGATACACTGTGGTGACCCCTAACTGGAGCAGCCGAAAGAAGAAGAAGACCCTTGACTAGATAGTGAACACTCCAGCCAGAGGTTTAAACTTAGTGGGCCTAGTGCTCACCAGATTGGGAGAACGCTGCTGTGTCACATCCTCACTGGGAAGTTGGAACACAGAGATGTTTCCAATGAAATGAAAATCAACTTGGAAAGCCCAGCTAAACCTATAACAATTAGGAGCTATTCTGAAGCAAACTACAGCCTATTAAGTGACAGTCTGACAAATTTCAGTGCCCCTCAAATCCCATGTTCACAGCAACCTATGTGGAATTGCTGACAGAAACCCTGTACAACCATGTAAATGGCTGCAGACATGTTGCTGTACATACCAGAAGTAAGTCCATAACAAACAGCAAAAACAAACGGTTTACTATTGAAACCTGAAAACTGCATGGGTCGACCTGTAACATGGTCGACCCAAAATCCTGAATCCGGAACAGGGAAATTCTGGCCAGGTCGAAACTGAATATATCAACACCTGTAGTTTGATGTATTCGACATAGCAGGAGTTGACATCAGTCACCCATGCTATGCACCTTCACATAACATCACATTTGCTAGTCAACTGTGCATGTATTTCACTATTTTGCAGAGGGGCAAGCCCTCCTGCCACCCCCACACCCCCTGCAACTTATATATACCAACTCTGAGATCACACTACAGTGAGGAAATGGGTTAATCCCCTGTTCCTCACTGAACCGCAATCTCGGTACACAATGCCGAACTCAGATACTCGAACTACACTACCCATTTGCTGTAGTGTAGTGGATGTATTTTGAGTTGGCATTCTACCCATTTGAAACCTGCCTTTTGACCGCATGCTGGTTGACAACAGTGACTTTGTGTATTTAATTGTAAACCAAAACAAACTACATTGGTGGGTTCCTAATTTTAAGAGAGTATATAACAAAAGAAAAAAGTCATGGTCAAAATCAGAAAGGGCGACTCTTATAATGACATGATATTGCTGATTAAACTAAGCAAAAACCTAAGAGAGCTAATTAAGTCCAATTAGGCCAATTATAAAGTTAGGATAGCCTCTTAGTTGAAGGACAACCACAAGGCTTTCTATAGCAATGTTTGAAGCTTTAAAGGTAGCACACAGAAGTGTGCTGTAGTGGTGGTAAATGAC
Organism: Protopterus annectens; assembly: GCF_019279795.1. Lineage (NCBI taxonomy): Eukaryota > Metazoa > Chordata > Ceratodontiformes > Protopteridae > Protopterus > Protopterus annectens. The sequence continues at coordinate 984,742,702 of NC_056727.1, forward strand.
ACCACCTTCACCAAGCAGGGAGATACGGCAAATCTGCTGCCTGACAAATTTGGCTCTAACTTCAGTCAAGGTTAATGTCAAGGGCCTCTGGCTTACCAAGTTCGCAGATAACTGTAAACTGGGAGCAATCAAAGATTCCCCCATGACAATAACATCCTGCAATTGGGTCTAACACAGACAAATGAATGGTGCCAAAGCCACAGATTAAAACTCAATGCCAAGAAGTGCATCATAGTGCCTTCTGGGGAAAAAGTTCAACCAGACTAATTACTCCATCAATAAAACACCCCTAAGAGTTGACCCAGTAGGTAGGGATCTGGAAACATATGAAGACAGTAATCTGGCTTTTGAGCAATATATACCCAAGATAGTAAGAAAATCATTCAATGTTACCCACCTTATAAGTAAGGGTATGGCATTCAGGTCCAAGGAAGTTATAGTACCACTTTACTCAGACCTTATCAGACCCATCAGTGAGTACAGTGCCTCTTTTGGTATGTACCTGACCAGGGATTTGCAAAGGTTCTAATGCCCACAAAGTTTCCTCAATAAGAGAATAAAGGGTATTAAGAAACTGTCCTACATAAATTAACTTAAGATCTATTCTCTATATTCAGTCTCCTACAGGTTATTGATTGATGACCTATGCCTGGCATATATGGCATTCTCATATCCAGTCGTGATCCATTTGTGCATCTGCAAAATCAACATCACCAGAAACACTTGGTCCAGGGATTTTAAACTTCACTTGTGATATAAATAGAACATGCTGGCAAGACTGATATATGTCTCAAATAATCCCCACACTATAGAATAGGCTTCCTATCCATGTGAAGCAGAGTTCATCCCTGACCCTATTCAAATGTAACCTTGACCACTGGATGAGAAATTGTAAATTCATTTGCAGTTTGGACCCCATCTCTCTGATGAACAAAGACTAAGAGTAAGCAAATATCCCCAGACTTGTAAACCCAGAAAAATGACAAAGAAACTTGAGAAAATGAAACAAAACACATGCTCCGATCTAACTTGAACCACTCACTGCAGTTTATTGTGAAGCGCTTTTCGTCAACAGTAATGGGAAACTTCTTCAGACAACAAGATACAACAAAGCACTCATTTTAAAACTAAAAGGGCGGCAATATTAACAATCAACTCATTACCCTAATTACTCAAAGAATCAATCAATTAGAAAACAGAAAAATCTTGTTACAGACTTGACACAACAAAAATTCTGAATAGAAAATGTTAAACCAAAATTATACTTTTCTTACTAAAGCAGCAATCTTATTAAAGCAGCAATCTTGTTAAAAGTACCCATATATACTATTGTATATAACAATAATGAATAAATAAATAAATAAATAAATAAATAAGTAAACACTTTAAAATGGACATTGTGTTCCTGTGCAAAACAAGGCAAAAATTACCAAACAACTGTAACTGCCTAAAAGACTAAGTGTGTCGAAGAAAAGGTGAAAAAATGAGTGCAGATGACCCACGACTATTTGTGGAAACTGAACAATAGTACACCTTTTTTGAAATTCACCTTCACCTATGAAGAGAACATCATTAACTATTTTTCAGTCCAATCCTCACTAAGAGGGAACATATTACTGAGGTAGAATAAAAGAGGGATCCTGTAGGTGAAGGGTACTTGGCTAAAATATACAGAAAACCTACGTACTCGAACACATTGTTGTACTATTCCAGTTGTCACCCATTCCATCAGAAAAGGTCTGTCCTCAAAGGACAGCTGGTAAGAGTGTAAAGTGTCCATTTTAAAGTGTTTACTTATTTACTTATTTATTTATTTATTCATTATTGTTATATACAGTAGTATATATATATATATATATATATATATATATATATATATATATATATATATATATGGGTATTTTTAACAAGATTGCTGCTTTAATAAGATTGCGGCTTTAGTAAGAAAAGTATAATTTTGGTTTAACATTTTCTATTCAGAATTTTTGTTTAGTGTCAAGTCTGTAACAGGATTTTCTGTTTTCTAATTGATTGATTCTTTGAGTAATTAGGCTAATGAGTTGATTGTTAATGTTGCCGCCCTTTTAGTTTTAAAAGGAGTGCTTTGTTGTACCTTGTTGTCTGAAGAAGTTTTCCATTAGTGTTGATGAAAAGCGCTTTACAATAAACTGCAGTGAGTGGTTCAAGTTAGATCAGAGCCTGTGTTTTGTTTCATTTTCTCAAATATCCCCTGACTAACATACCCCCCTTCACAAAACCTTCATCTACCTCCTAACATTCCCCTCCAAACAAATGTCCATGGTACATAGGGACAATTTGGTTGGGTTGTGCAGCTTGACTTATAAAGACCCCGGCTAGTTGTTAGTATGTGCCTATAAACCTATAAAAATAATTTAAAAATGCAACATTTTCAAGAGTTGAAATATCAATATATCTACAAATGGCTTCTCTCATTTTAATTTCTCCAAGTACTTTGGGTTTACACTATCATGACAGGAACAAACTCCATTCCAAAGCCAGGGTACAGTTAGAGTTCATGAAATACGAATGAAATGAGGTTTGCTTAGGCAGACATATTTGAGTGTAGTTACGTTTGCGGGAGGACAATAGAAGTGCGTAGGAGCATAGGTTGTTACTGGGGTGTTGTAAGTAGAAGGCAGCTAATAGAAAGCTGCACTTAAGGAAGGCAAGTAATGCAAGGCAGCAAGGAAGGCAAAGGTGGCATGTTAGGCAGGAAATATATATGCAGGGGAGCTAATCCACAAGTGACTTTCGTGATGGAGTACTGTTAGGCAGTTTAAGGTGGAGTGATGTATATATCATGGACAAGGCTGTTCTTGTTTGAATTAAGTCCTCCAAAATGGATCAGGTAGGTAAAGGGCAGCAGGTGGTGTTAGCACAGGACAAAGATATATGGTTATGCCCAGTGAGGTGGGGGTCAAAGATGGCAGAGATATGTAAGGACTGCTAAGGATTAGCTAGTCTTTCATTTTATGACTGGCAGGGTAATATTACTGAGACAGTTTGATGTAAAATTAACTAAAGCTTTAGCCACTCAGGGGATAAAAGATAACAGATATTCATCTCATTCATTTTGGATAGGGAGAGTGCCAGATTTAGTGGCAGAGGGCAAGTTAGTGGATTTGATTAACAGACAGGATAGGTGGAAATCTGATACTTTTCAGCTGCATGTAAGATACTGTAAGTCATTAGAGTCATTTCAGGCTAATGTTGTGTTATTTGTTTTGCAGGTGAAGGAAGAGGGATCTTTTTTGGCCATTCTTATGTCTACCGAGCTGTAAAGAAAACTGTGGTTAGACCACATAGTGATTTGTTAGAGTTGGATCTGAGTTGTGGGAGGTTTATTGGGGCAGCTAGGCTTACCAGATGTCATTTTAAATCATTTAAAGGAAAACTCTGCCCTAGAACTAAAAAAATTAAGTTTTTTTTCACTCTGTCTTTGTTTCCTGACGTATTTATCACATCAAAATCATGCTATTGATTCTGCAAGGGTCTCTCAGTGCAGTGACAATTTTAACACCTTGGCAGTAGTGTGGGGGAGGGGACTCTCAATTCCTCTTGAGCTACAAAAAAAAAAGAAAAAACACTGAACAAAGGCCTGCAATTTAATTACTTTTCTGGCTGTAGCTGAATAACTTCTAAGTATAGTGTAAAACAAGGTCTGAGCCAAATATAAATGAGGGTGATTAGAGACAGAAAAGAAGTAGTCCTTTTACAGAAGGTAAAGAAAATAACAGTGACCTTCAAAAATCCCATTATATGTCAATGGCATGAGAAAGTTACTTCCTTAAGTCTTGCGTGAGTCATACAAAGCATTATGGGAAGGAGAAAGGGTTAAGAGAGAACAAGAGCACTTTGATACATCAAGCCCCATTGGAAGCCATGTTGTAGAAAACAGGGTAAAATTACAAATAAAGCACTTAGAGTGATTTTGAGGCATTAAATAAACAGATTTTTTTAGTTCTAGAGTGGAGTTTTCCTTTAAGAGGTAATGACCTATATTTAGTTACAAAGTTGCAGTAGCTGTCAATGACTGTGGAGAATTTGTTCAGTTATCAGTTATAGGTACCAAATCAGCTATAATCTGATTGGTAATGATTCTGTGTTTGTTATGGTGGAATGCTGTAAGGTAGAATGCTATAGATGCATATCATAAATGTAGCAAGAGTACCTAAAATAATGGTAATACGTGTCCTGGACCATTGGAATTTGTATCATCAAGACCCATTATGGTACACACATGATGGGGTGCACCTGAGTGATCTGGGTCTTGATATTTTTAATGTGCATATTTTTTTGTTGAAAGTTAAGAAATTGGAAGGTAGATGAGAAAGGAGGAAAAGTCTGTTGTTACAGACCAGTGGATAGAGGGGTAATGCCTTCTGTTCAGAGGCAGCCCCTTTTCTTGTCTAGTTTATGGGTGAGGTGAGCAATTAATACACTGCCATGGTTAGAAGATATGCAAGTGAGTGGTTGATTTCCACACTGCTGATGGTGCTGACAGGTGAGCAAATTAACACGCCTGTCTGACAATCAATATAAGTAAAGTATCAATCATTCTATAGTGGTTATTGATGTGCCTTCTTGTTGGTTTGTTGTAAGATGTCTGAAGCATGTGTTTTACTTGTACCTTTGTAGTGTTTATTCAGTAAATGGTCACAATGCAATTTGTCTGATATTTTGTCTGGGGATTGGAGACAATATAAAATTTGTGAGTGCTGCAGAATACAGTATTCTGTAGCTGAGTGAAAGGTGAGGTTGCAAGACTCATAGGTTTGATTCCTGGACTTTCTAGATCAAGTTCCATTATATGTGAAAGTGCCAGAGATCAAATTTCATCCAAGGTATAAAGGAGTCTAAGTTTGTGGAGATAAACATTGATTTAAAATCCTGGTTAGAACTGTAGCAAGGAAGCATGTTGCCTCATTAACTTTAATGATTAAGCAGGAAAAAAGCCAGCATATATTATGTTCAATGCTCTGTGTGTTGTCACTGATGCTTTAGGCCTAATTTTCTCTAATGTATGATGAATTATATAGTTACATATCATCCAGTAAGGATCATGTTTTCCTGTTTTGTCTCCCTAAATGTAGGAATCAGTATCTGGGTATATTTGCATGTGCCATACAGTGCAATCCTGAAAAGGCCTGTAGATATCAAGAATATGTAGTTTTCCTGTGTTAGCATGCACATTTTATAGACATGGCATTATCAAACCTGGCAGTGGCTTACCCAGCATTACTTTAGATGGCACCAGAACTGGGAGTCAATAAGGTCAAGCACAGGCTGAGTGTAACAATAAGGTCAAGCACAGGCTGAGTGTAACAAGGGCCATGAAGGGGCAGCATGTGTGTACACTAGAAAGGGCAGAGATCCTGTTATATTATTCCCACTCTGGAGTACTTATAAGAAGTGTATGTCCTGCACATGAAATGTGACAGATATCTCTGCACAGCAATACCATCACAACCTTAATCCTCTGAACATGTGGAGCACATGTAACATGCATGGAGAATATGGACCACACACATGTCACTTCACAACATCTTCACCTCTCCAGATTGGTGCTCATTGAGCGCTAAGACTAGACACTGATGAATCACATATAAACTATACAACCCAGGCTGATTACATGCCATAGAAATGGTTGCAGATGCAGTACCCACAGGACATAAAATAGACTTGTTATTTGTGCATGGGAGTTCTAGTTATGTATGTATCACCTACACAGGTGAACTGTGTCTCCTCCCTTCAGCAACCATGCTGTTGGTCCAAAGAGGCTCAGGCACTGTTATGATGGTCCATATCTTGTTTGGTTACATACCATGTTTATTGTGTCCAGGGCTGTGTTCTGTGTGAACTGTAAAATCATCATAGGGCATCGGACAGGTACCTCAGAATTAACAGTTGATGTAACATCACCTGGCAAATGTGCTGTCTCAGGTAGGATTGTAGTACTCCCCATAGTAGCATTCAAAGGAATCCTGGCACTAGATATGTTGCCTATATGACAGCAGCACACACTCTATGTCATGAGTACTAGCGGGCAACAAAATATAGTATGTGGCGCACAGTCCATGTGTCACGATATGGGCCATTGGTAATATGTGTGTGTATCTCTCTGTCTCTCTCTCTCTATATATATATATATATATATATATATACACATATATATATATATATATATATATATATTTATACATATACATATATATATATATATATATATATATATATATATATATATATATATATATATATATATATATATATATAGGGTCCATATTCTTAAAATATATCTAGATCCCCCGCATACACACACACATACAACACTATCACCCCTCTAAGTCAGCCTTCGGAGTGTAGATAACTCAAATCATAGTATTCATTTTATCCCCATCCATAACTTTCAGGGTAAGGGATAGAGTTTTGAACAGAGGTGCATCAACAATAACCTTCTACCCTCAATCATACTGGTTCCATAAAACTTCTTCAGCAATGTCCCGATAAGCCTAATATCAGTCATAGTCAGTGCCCTCACTTTTAACCTATCAAAAGATTGAAATGTCTTTGGAAACAAACTATACCAGGTATAAGGATTTCTTGACTATGACTGACACTTGATGGTTAAAAGATGTTATAATGTACATGAGTAAAGAAAATAATTATTATGGACCTTAACGTAATACATGCAAATAATAAAAGAAAATGTCATTTAGATTTTTTTTTTATTTTCATTGTAATTAATATATAATAATGCATTTTGTAAATTAATAATGTAATGAATAAATAAAGTTGTTTAAAAAATAGTTTGTTGTCAGGAAGGTACCCAGATACCTAATGACTAAGTTGATTTCAATGGGGAGACATTTCTATAATAAAGTATGATTTGTGGAATTATTGCTTGCCAAATAAAAATACAATATGTTTTTGGTATTAAAGTTATGCTAATGGTCAGTGCACTAGCTGCCAGTATGATCTCACTCTTGAAGCAGATTGTGCATGCCTTTAGGGGTGCATATCATGGTACCCAGTTTGCAGTCATTGGCAAAATTAGCAAGCTATAGTCTATCAACATCTGCCTTACCATCAGAAGTGTAGATATCAAAGAGTAGAGGCCTAGGACAGAACCACAGGGAACTCCACTGGTGACAAGCTTCTTTGTGGGAAAGATATCTCCGACAATTACTGTGCGAGACCTGTTAATGAGACAGTGGGATATCCAGTAGACAAAGCAAAGATTAATGTTTAATGTTAGGTTATGTAAGATTGTTGAAAATGGCTCTACAGGGAATTGTACTGTTGGCCTTAACCAACTCCAGATAAAGAAGCTTGTATGACATGGTCTACATTTTTTTTCTGTGACCCATCTTGTGGAACCAGGGTATAAAAGTTAAGGTTCACTTCTGGGTTGTGTTCCCCATATCCTGTTGAGTTGTACTGCAGTATTGCACAGCATTTTCCAGTCTGCAATGTAGTCATGACATAGCCTGTGTGTTGGTCATGACATAGCCTGTGGGGTGGTCATGACATAGCCTCTGTGGTGGTCATGACATAGCCTGCATTGTAGTCATAACATAACCTGTGTGGTGGTCATGACATAGCCTGCGTTGTAGTCATGACATAGCCTGTGTGGTAGTCATGACATAGCCTCTGTGGTGGTCATGACATAGCCTATGTTGTAGTCATAGCATAGCCTATGTGGTGGTCATGACATAGTCTGCTTTGTGGTCATGACATAGCCTGTGTGGTGGTCATGACATAGCCTGCATTGTAGTTGTGACATAGCCTGTGTGGTGTTCATGACATAGCCTGTGTGGTGGTGGTGGTATCTCATTGATGGAACTCCCAATATAACAAACTGATTAGACTACATAGACAGAACCTTCCTTTAGCAAAGCCAAATTGGTTTGGATAGAGAGAAAGAAGGTTCTCTATATAATTGATTATGAGATATGCTGTGATACTGTGCATGACCTTAGTATTGTATTGGTTAGATGTATGTATCTCTAATTATCTAGATCTGTGGTGGAGACAGCCTTGTTTTGTGAAACTGATAAGGAGTTTTGCCAAATGTCAAGTACATAACCAGCATAGAAAAGGAGGTTAAGGAAGGGTTGCGCAAAACTATATTTAACACTTACAAGGAGACATCGGGTATGTTTTCTGGTCCCATGGGACTGGTGTCTTCAAGCTTTGATAGAAACGATAGGACTAGATTTAGAAAGAGAGATAATGGGTGAGTAAGAGTTAGGTGGGAAATTCTGGGGGTTGGGCTGATGATGTGAAGTTAAAGTTTAATTTATCAGCAAGGAGCTGAATTTGTTGATAGCCTGAGGATTATGTTAAGTGGAGCCAATGAATATTAATTCAGAATAAAACTAAGTGTTACTTCTGAGTTTCCATAAATATTAGAAGAAAGCTTAGTGGTTATCTTTAGTCAAAGTGTAAATCTTTAATTCATAAGCAAATTTATATTTTTGACAAGGTATTTAACATTCTTGCTAACATTCTAAATACCATTTAATGTGAGGAAAGGAGTATATTTTATATAAGATCATCAGTTTTTCTTTTTCCCTTTTGTTGTACAATTTATGTGATAATTTCATCTTAAAGGTTTATTCCTGAAATTTTCATCATATTTGTGGTGTAGGGAACAGATGCCTCAATGCTGCTGCTTAAATGGGAGTAGAAATTTAAGCTGAATGCAGCAGCTGGAACCCGAGGTTCAATGGGAGGGGGATCCACATTAAAATGCATCTAGATTATCCAAGAACAGTAGGAGACTGGCTTTAGAGTAGTCCATAAAAGTAATAGGTTTTAGTGAAGGACTGATATTTGTTTTAAGGGAAAAGATGACAGTCTGCTGACTGGACTTAACTTCAGAGATGACACATAACTGGTGCAGGTATGGGCAATATTTGTGAGGGAAATGCCAGGAATATTTGCACCTCTAGTGGGACATTGCATGAAATGGACCAGAGAGTTGGCATGTACAAAATCTAGGAACCACTGTGCATACTTATGGTGATCAAATAGTGTCCTATTTGATGGAAAGTTAGTTTAAATCAACTAGAAACAGAGTGTGGGGTTTGATGGATACTTTTCAGGATATGGTAGTTAAATTTGTGACCATGAACTCAAGAATATTGAGATTAGTGTCTCATGGAATCTGGCATGATATGTGGGCATTACATGAAATTAAAGAGAAGCCTCCACAGGTTCTATATGGTCTAACTGAATGACAAGTGCTGAACCCAGGTATAGAGACAGTTTTATCAATACACTAGCACCAAATTCAATAATGATATGGATATGTTTACAGATCAAGAACACCTTATATTCATGCATTTTCTTTTTTGAACTCCTAGAATTAAGCAGTGCTATTTTAATGCAAGTTGAAGTGGAATTCGCTAAGCTGGCAAAAATATTTAGCCAAGCCAGTACCCTGAAACTATGGGAGTGAAAGTGCAGTCCTTCTCTGCCAAAGAAGGTTGCCCAGCCAGCTATGACTTCCTACACTGACACATACTGGATCCATCAAGAATGACGCTGGCTGCCACACTAATTAGTAAAGCCAATTATGCTGTCCTTGTATTGCAAAATGACTCTTGGTGCTGGTAGAATACTGCCTAAAATTTGAATTGTTCCTGCCAGAGTCACATGAATACAATGATTTCCCAATGCATTTATCTCTCTCAAGGAAGAGCACCTAAGATTTTTCACTCATACATGGTCAACACAATTTGTTTTTATATTTAGGAGGAAGGGATCTAAGGGCTCTAGTATAATAACTTTGGAGAAAGTACCTGAATTAAGCTATAGGTCTACTAGTTAGGGGTTATAGAGTCTCAGACATTCATTATATAAAAATCACAAGTAATGCAAGAAATTTAGTCTAACTTTTTCTTTTCAAGGAAGAAATAAGTTTAATTGAAGGATTAATGTTCAAATCTGGCAAAACAATAGTTCATAAAGGCTGAGAAGACAGATGCTTACATGGATGAATAAATCATACCTAGAAATAGTGCCTGCCTCTCTATCCCACCCAAAAAGAAGTCACCTTCTGTGTATCTGCCTGGTTTTAGGCTGAGATGAAAGTGATGTCACAAAATGACCACAATCATATATTTAAGTTACTGCTGACATACATATACAGGGTGCCTCCTCCTCCTTTCCCATACAATACAGCCACCTTCAGTTGGATGTATATCAACAACATGTCTCCTTGCTGCTACCCACAAATGATAGCAATCTGGATATCTGCTGATGTTTGATTGTAAGGAATGTGAAAAGAGTAGGACACTCACACAATGTTTTCCAGCGTGATGCTTCCAGACAGTGTGTTGCCTGTAGACAGTGATCTTCTGTGCACACCTCTGTGGCTTGTGTGGAAAGTAACAGAAATAGTGAACACACCTACCCCTGCCACCCACTCAAGTTACAACAACCTTCTATGCATACCTTATCTCTGAGCAGAGATGACTTCAGTCTATATGGGTTCTGGCCAGAAGCCACTATTAAGCCTATATCAAAATCCACATCTACATCCCAGAAGCTCTTACTCTGTATGTTGTGTGATGCGTTTATGATTTATTTTTTAATGATGAGCTGTTAACTTATTAACTGCTCCTTTTTTGCAAGTGCCAGGCAATATCATGTGTTTCCATGGATACAATTTGGCAGCATTATATTTGCTTATTTATTTATTACACACACACACATACACACATACACACACACACACACACACACACACACACACACACACACACACACACACACACACACACACACACGGGCATACAAACACACACACACACTCAGATATACACAGACACACATGTACACACACACACACACACACACACACATGCACACACACATGCATACACAAGTACAAGTGCTTTGCACACTTACTGACAGGCGTATTGCAGAAATGCCAATTCACCTTTGGAATGTCTTTGAGTATGTTGAAGGAAATCTGGGTGCAAGGATAAACCCACACACAGGGACAGGGAGGGCATGCAGTCTCCACACTGAAGAAGCCATAGCCAAGTGGTATGCAATGACAATGTTTATCTATGCAGCACTGGTCAAATGTGCTGTTGCTTTCACACATATCCTGCTTTTGTCAAACTCTTATCAAACCAGAGATCTTGAATGAATATGATATAGCATATAACACTATGTCTGCTGTACCAGATCTTTAACTGTTGTTTAGCACTGACCAAGGAACAGCAGGAGTAAATCATGTTTATCTAGAGATGGCCTTTGTGCTTATCAATTCCAGCCAGGTTACTGACTGTGTACACCTCAGATGTCTGATTGTAGGTAAAAATAAATAAATAACAATATTAATAGTCGCAATAATGTACCTCAAGTTTGTTTCACAGAAAAACACAGCTATGAGAGTAAAGTAGTCCATCTTACTTCACCCAAATGCACACTAGTCCTGTAAAGCCAGATTAATGACTATTTCAACTAAGCAAAGAACAAAAGGTTCAGTTAATTTTATCTGTAGATAGTTCCCACCCTGCAGTTAAAGCTTGTGCATGTACACTTCCAAAATCTCATTGTGATAAAATTATTTAAATGTAATATAGTATATTTCAACTTTTCTCCAGATAAACACTTGTCACACATTAAAGTATCCAAAGCTGTTTCACACAAATCATGTTTATGCATCCCTGTATGTATATATGTATGTATGTATGTATGTATTTAATTATTAGCATTTGTTTATCAGGAAAATCTGACTTTGCCATGACAGGCCCCTTTTCAACAGAGGGCCGGGAGAAAAGCTCCAACAAATCTTGTAAGATGTCATACAATACAATACAATGCAATACAATACAAGGCAAAACACAAATGCTAACTATGACATACAAGCTATCGCATACAAGATACAAACATTAGTATATAAAAAAAGAAAAAACAGAAGGGAGAGATCCTGGAAATCAGTAGTCCACAGAGTTACATTTCAATTTTACTCTAGCAATGAAAATGTTAACATGATCCATTAAGTTAATAGACAGATGAAATATAATGTGAAGGGCATTACAACTAGATGGCAGATTGTTTGGTAACATTTTCTAGGTGTGATTAAGCTACTGGGTCTTCTGATGAAAGCACAGAAGCTTAGATAATGCAAGAAGACTAAAAAAAGGCACCACAGATAGAGTACTGATGGATAGCGCTGTAGCAAAATTTAGCCAGGAGAGGAGTGGCAAGAGTATAGTTTGGAATCCAAGATGTGATCCGAGTTAAGTCTTCTTGGGAAAGTATTCCAATATTTAGATACATATGAGGAATGCATTGCTTCATGGTTCTTGTTTGGTCTACAGACTTAGGCAATATATGTATCCATAGACCTGAAAGATTAAGATGGAGAAGTACATTACTGTCTTTTGTGCAGAACATTTGTTTGTCTGATGAAGTATACTTTGAGCCAGTTTAAGTTGACTGAATTTTTCATAGTTGGGGAATTCCAACCAATTTAGTTGGTTGAATGGTAGACAATGACGTGTTTTACTTGGAAAGTGTCTTGCAAATTTTAATATTTTATTATGACATTGATCCAGTTTTGTTATGATAACCCCAAATAATTTGGTAGGTGGGACAACCTCATTTCTACTGCTTTGTGCTGATGACATATTGAAGGTATTTTTGTGATCAGAGTATTGTTTTTTTTTTCAGAATAACATTTTTTGTTTTGTTGTGGTTCAGGACATTTAGAGTGGTTCAAAAAGATTTGATGGAGGAGTAGGATTGTTGTGTAACAGTTTGTAGTGATAGTATGCTTGGAGATGAGCACATAAAAGTAGAGGCATACTGAAACAGGGAGACTTTCCTCTTTGTAGTATGAAGGTTGTTTATAGAAATATTGAAGAGGAGAGGACCTAGGATTAAGTCCTGGGAGGACACCAATGGTTATGGGTAGGTAGGATGAATAACTTGTTTGCCATTTTACACATGATGTCCTGTCTACATACATTTTCTAAACTGTTTTAAGGTAGAGATGGGGAGAGCAAGGGACAGTAATGTTTGTAGCAGTTTATCTGGGAGACTGCATCAAATGCGTATGCTAGATCCAGGGATGTAGAAGAGACTAGTTTACCTTTATTGCTATTATTATTAATATTAATATTAATATTAATATTATTCCTGCAAAGCCAGAATAATGAGCACACAGCAGTAGACAGTCATTGTCCGACACACACACAGGCCTAGCAACTATAGTTTCTTTGTAACCAGAATAATAAGCAAACAACAGGAGGCATATAAGGCAAACTCAAGGATACTATGCAAAATCAAGGACAGTGGAGAGCTATGTCTGGTGTTACAAACTTTTTTTGCATGTGTCCCTAAGTTGTAACACAGAAGACCAGCAAAGCAAGATACATCTTTGCTGATTCATTTTACTCAGGACTATGTTGGGATAGATTAGCAGGAGGATGTATAATTTGTTCCATCATGCACTTCTTCTTCAGCCATAGTCTGCTCCATTTTTTCTGGACACTGAGTGTCTACAGTAATGGAGATGAACTGCTGTATATCTCTCAACTTCTTTGCTCAGGAATTCTGCTCAAAGCCAAAAATAAAGAGGGGATAAAGGTATACAATCTGATACAAAATTTAAATATTTTACCAGTTAATTTAAAGGCACGAATAAAACAACATATTTTGCAACCGTACGCATTTTCTGAAAAATAAGAAATATGAAACCCAAATGTCTGGGAATCCATCATTGACTGACCATAATTCTCAAGTGTAACTTATTATGAGTAAAGTTCCACATTTGAATTTTTAAAGTCCATTTCCATGCTGTTCCACACTGAAGGAATCTGCCGCTCATTCAGCATTAAGAATGATTGTAAGTAGTATCTATGGCAAGTAATACTAAATCACCAAAATAACTTTTTATAAGTAAAAAGTAACATTTTTAATCATGTTGTGAGCTTTCTTTTTGAAGTTGCTATTAAGTTGTTAAGTATTTGCTAGCTTGTTCATTTGTTCCACATCATGACAGTGTTCTGTTCCACATTTTGGAGATCAAATCCTGAGAGCTTATGTTCAGTGATTTACCATGAAATCAAAATTGCATGAGGGACAGGGCAAAACTATAGTGATCCGGTTAGACATGCACTGCTGCCTAATATCTGGCTGCCTGCCAGGATTTACAAAAAAATTACCTTTACCTTACACTACCTCATTTTGCTGCAGTCCAGTTCTGTCAAATCTTGAGTCTGACTGCATTCATCCACTAATTCAGTATATTGTTTAATGTCACCAGGCTTGCTGCTGTCTGCCATCCCGATGAATCATGGGAAGGCAAAGAGCAGAAAGATGTGGCTGCATTAATAGGGCTATAACATGTCTTTCATTTATTTATTTATTTATTTATTTATTTATTTATTTATGTTTAACCTAAAGACACATATAAAATAAAATAAATAAATAAAGACCCCACAAGCTGAATGGTGACACTGGTTAATGTGAAGCATGTATAAATGGAAGGCATGACAAATCATACTCAAGGTATCATTCAATGGCTTTCTTTAATTAAAACTAAAAATAATAAACATTTTTTGTTACCAATGTTTTTTTTCAGTAGAAAAGCTAACTAAAATAAGTTAGCAGTGCTAAATACAACAAATCATTATTTTCTTGCTGATACAGAGGGGTTGGCTGGCAATGAACCTTCCTATAGTTGTGGGCCTTGAGTGATTACCTGAATCTTCCCTATTATAATCCATCACTGGGCACTGGTGACCCAGGACTGATTAGTGAACTGCACAATTGTGGAAACTAGCTAGGGAGGTGGGATGGTCAGCCATTGTAAACTTGTCCATCATGGGGTGAGAGAGACAGACAAATTTGCTCATGTCTGACAACCAGCAGAGGTGGGTATTATAGCATGTAAAAGATGGGGCTAAGATGTGTGTATCCACCAAGATGAGTACCAGAGCAGTAGTGGCATCTGGACTTACACACAAAATCATGCCTGAGTCGTCAGTGCAGCATTGTTGGTTCTGTAAATGTCAGCTACTATTGGGCATAATGAGGTATAGGGAAAACAAATAGTTGTGGCTACATGGATTATGCTAAGTTATTATTGTTTCTTAACCAGAGAGAAAGTAACGGGCTGTTTTGGTCATTAGAGGGTTGACAGCAGGCAGTGTGGATAAAATGAAAAATAAGACATACACAAAAGGATTACCTTTAAATGGAAATATCATTAAACATTTTAGTAGAAGATGGGACATTTTAAGTTTAGAGATTAGAATATATTATTAATTATTTATGTGTCTCCATATAAACCTTGAATTAAAAAGAAAGAATGAAAAAGAAGGTCCCTATTAAATTTCCGAACGTTTCAAAGTTCGAATGGTCGACACCATATGATCGAACTTTGAAAAGTTCAAACGTGAAAGGCAACGGCTCTGTATGCACAGAATGGGAAAATTTCCCTTTTCTGCACTGAAGTGCAGTCTTGCAGTTGGTATATTTAAGTAGGGGGGTGTGTGGGGGGGTGCAGGTGGGCTTGCCCCCCTGCTCAGAGCGTTAAGGTAAGTTTTTTTTACTTTTTTATTATATATTCGAGGTTTCAAGTTTCGCTCATATGTTGTCAGACATATGGGGTTCGAAATTTTGAATTCTTCGAATATATAATATAGACCCAAAAAAGTATTTATTTACTTATTTATTTGCATTTATTTACCATGGTAGTCCACTGGGCCATTATGAGCCCATTTTCAGTAGCGGCCCGGGGAGAAAAGCTCCACATATAACAAGAAACATATACACAGAGTGAATACATATGACATGAGTACAATTACAAGAGTATATACAATGTGGGTAACATTTGAAATGAATACATTACAAAAGTATGTACTGTAAAGGTAACATATTTAAACAACTGGTTGTATTACTAGTATACTAATAAATTAATAAATGTAACGATCAACAAAGGTAAAGAGATAGGCTTTACGCAGATTTTCCTGACAGTGGAGTAGCAAGGCTAATAATTGGCATTAATACAAAGTATATTTAGAACATCAGTGTCAGCATAAGTAGTGGCACGTAGGTTTTGGGAAATGAGACAAGTTGCAGGTGCAATTCCAAATAGAAGTTTTGTAAGCATATGGATTTTGAATGGTTCTAATAGTTAATGGTAGGGCATTCCATGCTTTGGTTACCAAATAAGAATATAAGAATATAGAAGCTCACCATCTGGCAAGTTTGTTTTTTTGTACCAGCAAAAGGTGCTGATTATTTAAGGACATAGATGTCAAATTAGGTGAATGAGTTGTAATGGGGCATGGATTAATGGGTCTTTAAATAAGCAACACATATTACTGGGACAATGCAACACCCACAAGTACTCTTCTTTTTTTACACACCATAATGGGTACTTACATATTATCGCAACCATATTATCGAGGTTGCGAATAGCGCATACCACCACGGATAGGAGTGGATGAGACAATTGAAACTGTTTTTGTAAATGTATAGTTCTGGCAAAGACCTTCACATTGCTTTTAGGAGTATGTTAAGAAGTCTGTTCCTGTTATCCATGCATTACAGATGCACGGTACAGTTTGGATGGCTGCTATCGTACTATCGTTTGGATTTTTTTGAATTTGTAGAAGGAATTCTTCACAGAAGTAAAAGACAGACACTGAGAAATTGTAGCTACACTTGTTTACTTTTAACCATTCTTGTTTCACAGCAGTAAGACACAGATACTGACAATTTGCTTTTACTTACACTTGCTTATTTGTAACCATAGTTGTAAGCGGTGTGGGAAGAACCATTACATTGTTAATGCTTGGAAATTCTGCGGGTCGATGATGTTGACAGCTGATGGGGTGGTCGTCTTTAGATCAGACAGTTGGAAGTACTGATGTGTTTGGCTGTGTGAAGGGGGCATATTGTGATAAATACACATTGTACTACAATGAGCATTTACTTCATTAATGCTGTCATGATGTGCTTTTGTCATTCGTTGGTTTTGTATTCCATTGTAGTGGAAATAATAGTACATGGACAACACTGGTTGCCATTGCCCCGAGAAAGTGACAGCCAGCAGGTGGAGTGCAAATAACAGACATGCTGTCAGTTAAGTGCAGAACGAAACACAAGCACTATCTTTTGGAAATGTTCTTATCAGTACATGAAAAAAACGGTTGTGTTACAAGGACACACATTATACCACATTTGTACAACAGTAAAGACTATATTTCAGGATCATTAGGCAACCGCTATTGTCTTTGAAAATGTGGTTGAGATAATAGGTAAGTACTCCGTAATGAATTACAGTTTACTGATCATAGAATTCTTATGATAGAAGAGTTAGATATAAAATTAGTATGGGTTTACATACAGAAGAAAAATATAAAATGGTTATGGGAGAGAGATGCATGTTTCATGGTTAAAATAAGAGTCTTTAAAAGATAAACTAGTATTAGAATATACAGAAAGTAGTTATGAAAAATTATGAACAAGAAGTTTAAAGGGGAAACAATAAATAAAATGTACATAGTTTTAGAAAAGTGGATGTTATTTCTGTGTTTTTGAGGATATTAGAAATTATATAATGAAAATTAAAAAATCATATGGGCACTGCACAGGAGACATATCTTTTCAACAAAAGGAAACTAAGAAGAGGCTTCTCCTCTATCAGCTATTGTTTAATGAAAATAGGTTGTTATGTGAAAGTTTTATGAGGTAAGAGAAGGGATTTTATTTGTTCTCTAATAGATAAAATGAGATGGTAGATTCTCTTGGACAGAACAGATCAGATACAGCACATAAGGTTGCCATAAATAACTGGAATATTATTTGACTAACACCTGATGAGAGAAACCTAAATGATAATCATGTTAGACTGGAAAAGCTTAAACTGATGTTCAACAGTTTGAAAGAAAAAGCTGTACTTTGTGAAGAAAGTCTGAATTATGGCTATTACCAAACATTATATTACTGTTATAAATGGTGTGATGGAGTAAAATGATAAAGCATTGACTAAAGCCCAAGTAATCCAGGTACAATTAGTGGGTCAGGTGACTAATGGAGTAGCAGGGAGGAATGTATGGGCTTGGGGAGATGGCACTCATTGATGATGTGCCCTAAGGTGAGGCTTGGTTCAAAGAGGGGAAGTTGCCCTCGGATCTGTATCGGCAAGCATAGGGAAGAGGGGCCCAGAAAGTGGGTAAGTCATATATAAACCTCCCTCCAGCTAGAAGATGGACAGTGAACCCTCAGGTCAAGCTTATATTCCTACCTGGTTCTGATGCAAGTTCAGGCAATGGACTATGGGGTGAATTGGAGTTCCAGTAGGCCCAGAATAGGACATGGGGCAAGGGAGGGGAGAAAAACATTATATTACCATTAGGTAGAAATGTTTTTTTTTCTGAAAATTCTAAGTAACTCATGTATTGAGGAAGTTATTCGGGTTAATTTGTAATATATTTATTTTATTTTATTTTATTTTTTATTTGTTGACTGGGGTAGAACATTGATCTAGGTTACCCTGGGAGGATGCAAATGCATTATTAATGCAAGATAATATTGAAGCAATGTTTTAAAGCTTACACAGTCCAGATGAAAAATCAAAATAGCACTGAAGGTTGGTAAATTACATGACATATCCAACTTATAACAATGAGTATTTACTATAGTTATGCTATCTAGATGTGAAATGTTGGAAGCTTGGCTCTGTGGAGCTGAGAGAGAGTGACAGAGCTCTGACTGTGACTGTGACTACTATGGATTGATTAGCACTAATGGAGGATCCAGGCAGAGATGGGGTAGAGTGAAGAGCCATGGCCTACTCATCTGTCCCAGTGGGTGGGCTAGATGACACACACACACTAGAGACCACATGGTGCGATTTCCCTGATGGAGGCCAGGGACTCCACCTCCTGTGCTTTATGATGAAGAGTAAGGCTGCATGGAAGGAAACATATCATGCAGAATTATGTCCTTCATGGCCAACATATTGAATGTCTCTTCTCCTGCACATACAACAAATGCATACAGGGAAGTCAGAGCCACAAAAACAAAATGTAAAGCTCACAAGCCACTTCTGATGGGGAACAGATAGGCTTATCAGTTGAGAGGGAGCTGATGGATGAGAGGCAAAGTATACATAAAAATATGAGATGGAGGAAGGAAAACAGGGGAAAGAGTGGGACAGGTTAAGATTATCGATTGGTGGGACAGAGAATGAAAGAAAAACAGCTGAATGCAGTTAATAAGATATTAAGTTGACAGATGTATTGAAAGAGATTTAGTGAGTCTTATAAAGGGGAGGAAGGATTATTTGGTTCATATGATGCCACCTTTATTAGAGTATTTACAAGTGGCTACTTTGTTTGGAATTGTTTGGGCTAGTTGTAGAACTCTTGGAAGTTACAGCTTGGCCAAATATGTTGTGGTGAAAGGGATTCCCAAATACCATGAGTTCTGAAGCCATGGTTAGTCACATAGTTGCATTTTATGGATAACAATCTTGAAGAAGGAGAAAAGTAATTAGAAATCAGTTTCATTGCTAAATAACACATACACAAATTCCTTTAAAATTATTATAAAAGAGAGTTAAAAGGCACATTATACAAAACAGGAGAGTGTGAAAGTACAAGAGATATTAAGGAAATGAAAAACTCCTTGTCAGAATTTTTTATGGAACTTGGATTTCAAAAAAACATAAGCATGGGTGGATCATGTCAAACAAATAAAGCCTATTTCATCAAATCTATGATTAATGATATATGCAAAGCAAAGCAAATTGGAACTACTGTCTAAAAGCCATTAAAAAGAAAGAAAGCACTGTTTTTGTTCAGAAGAACGCTCTTCACCCCTCTCTGAAAGGCAAGCCTTTACTTAAATAGCTGTCTGGTCATGGAAATGTGGCAAAAGTGCATAAACCAGCAATACTGAAAATGGTTTCCACTCTACATCAGCAACACTATGGTGTAAAAAACAATAAAAGTGAATGGCAGCCACTGTCCCATACTTCTGTCTCCCTCCCAACCTAGCCCTCCAAGCAGGTTAGCATTTTGGGGGCCCCCCTAGCCACTTCCTGTCCAAGTATCACCCTGTCACTGCCACCCGTTCTAAGCAACCTTTTAGTTCATACTGCAAACTTTTAGGTGTAGTATGCAGAGACTGACCTGTAGTAACAATACTATTACAACAGGCCTGTGTACCACACTATGTTGGCCCATCTCACAAAGGGAAATTTACAGTTGCTGGCATTTACTTGCAACAGTGATACATTACTACAACTTTATGTACATGTCTAGACTTAGGTGAAATGGAGCCCTAGGCCTACCATTTCAGCCCCCTCACCCCCCCCCACACAGACACCCTCTAGCCCTCCCCTATGGTTCCTGCCATCTTGAGGTCCCCACATCATGCACATTACTTTTTTTCTTCCTTTTCTCACATTTTGCTTTACTCTTCAGCTTTTTCAATAAGCCGTAACTTTCTATATGCTCTGAAATCTGAAATGCAATTTAAAGTTTTTTTTCTTTTTACACAATCTTTTCACCAATGATGGGTTGAACAGAAATTATGATCAAGGTAATTGTGAAGAAAGTGAAAAAAAAATTATTACAGTAATGTATTCTACTTTTAGTCCTACACAGTATAGTGCCCTACACAAGCTATAATAACCTTTGTACACCTTTGATGTCTGTGAGAAAAGTAAAAGAAACAATGACTATACTGTCTTCAACCCAAAAACAAGCTAAAATGACCTCCTGTGCACACCTGTAAAGTTTGACTGTTTTGAAAATTAAAGAAGCAATAACCACACGATTCCCCCATGTAACCTACAGCAACTTTCTGTAAACACACACATCTCAGTAGGGCTGGTTTTAGAATAGGAGAGCAGAGGTAATTATCATCTTTATCTTAACAGGATCATATCATAGCCCTGTTCAGGTTAAAGAGTATAATCAGGAAATTTAATACATTTCTCCAACCAACAACAGCTTTTGTGGGGCCCCCACACAGTCAAGGATGATTAAGGGAGCTCCTTGAATCCATTTATACAGTCTGGGGAGTGGGGGCCACCGAACTTCTAGAAGCTCTAAGTGTTTAAATATTCTGTGATATGTTTTATGCCATACCTTTGAAAATGAAATATAATGCTCTGCATATTCTTGATGTTTTGCTATTGTGGAGCTTTTCTCCCTGGGCCTCCTCTGAAAATGGGTTTTTGACCTAGTTAGACTTTCCCAGTTAACAAATGTCAAATAAATAAATAAATAACGAAAAATTACCTGTTATCTGCATTTTTGCTGACATATGGGCACTGCACAGGAGACATATCTTTTCAACAAAAGTAAACTGAGAAGAGGCTTCTCCTCTATTAGCTATTGTTTAATGAAAGTAGGTTGTTATGTGAAAGTTTTATGAGGTAAGAGAAGGGATTTTATTTGTTCTCTAATAGATAAAATGAGATGGTAAAATCTCTTGGACAGAACAGATCAGATAAAGCACATAAGGTTGCCATAAATAACTGGAATATTATTTGACTAACACCTGATGAGAGAAACCTAAATGATAATCATGTTAGACTGGAAAAGCTTAAACTGATGTTCAACAGTTTGAAAGAAAAAGCTGTACTTTGTGAAGAAAGTCTGAATTATGGTTATTACCAAACATTATATTACTGTTATAAATGGTGTGATGGAGTAAAATGATAAAGCATTGACTAAAGCCCAAGTAATCCAGGTACAATTAGTGGGTCAGGTGACTAATAGAGTAGCAGGGAGGAATGTATGGACTTGGGGAGATGGCACTCATTGATGATGTGCCCTAAGGTGAGGCTTGGTTCAAAGAGGGGAAGTTGCCCTCGGATCTGTATCGGCAAGCATAGGGAAGAGGGGCCCAGAAAGTGGGTAAGTCATATATAAACCTCCAGCTAGAAGATGGACAGTGAACCCTCAGGTCAAGCTTATATTCCTACCTGGTTCTGATGCAAGTTCAGGCAATGGACTATGGGGTGAATTGGAGTTCCAGTAGGCCCAGAATAGGACATGGGGCAAGGGAGGGGAGAAAACATTATATTACGATTAGGTAGAAATGTTTTTTTTTCTGAAAATTCTAAGTAACTCACGTATTGAGGAAGTTATTCGGGTTAATTTGTAATATATTTATTTTATTTTATTTTATTTTTCATTTGTTAACTGGGGTAGAACATTGATCTAGGTTACCCTGAGGATGCAAATGCATTATTAATGCAAGATAATATTGAAGCAATGTTTTAAAGCTTACACAGTCCAGATGAAAATCAAAATAGCACTGAAGGTTGGTAAATTACATGACATATCCAACTTATAACAATGAGTATTTACTATAGTTATGCTATCTAGATGTGAAATGTTGGAAGCTTGGCTCTGTGGAGCTGAGAGAGAGTGACAGAGCTCTGACTGTGACTGTGACTACTATGGATTGATTAACACTAATGGAGGATCCAGGCAGAGATGGGGTAGAGTGAAGAGCCATGGCTCACTCATCTGTCCCAGTGGGTGGGCTAGATGACACACACACACTAGAGACCACATGGTGCGATTTCCCTGATGGAGGCCAGGGACTCCACCTCCTGTGCTTTATGATGAAGAGTAAGGCTGCATGGAAGGAAACATATCATGCAGAATTATGTCCTTCATGGCCAACATATTGAATGTCTCTTCTCCTGCACATACAACAAATGCATACAGGAAAGTCAGAGCCACAAAAACAAAATGTAAAGCTCACAAGCCACTTCTGATGGGGAACAGATAGGCTTATCAGTTGAGAGGGAGCTAATGGATGAGAGGCAAAGTATACATAAAAATATGAGATGGAGGAAGGAAAACAGGGGAAAGAGTGGGACAGGTTAAGATTATCGATTGGTGGGACAGAGAATGAAAGAAAACCAGCTGAATGCAGTTAATAAGATATTAAGTTGACAGATGTATTGAAAGAGATTTAGTGAGTCTTATAAAGGGGAGGAAGGATTATTTGGTTCATATGATGCCACCTTTATTAGAGTATTTACAAGTGGCTACTTTGTTTGGAATTGTTTGGGCTAGTTGTAGAACTCTTGGAAGTTACAGCTTGGCCAAATATGTTGTGGTGAAAGGGATTCCCAAATACCATGAGTTCTGAAGCCATGGTTAGTCACATAGTTGCATTTTATGGATAACAATGTTGAAGAAGGAGAAAAGTAATTAGAAATCAGTTTCATTGCTAAATAACACATACACAAATTCCTTTAAAATTATTATAAAAGAGAGTTAAAAGGCACATTATACAAAACAGGAGAGTGTGAAAGTACAAGAGATATTAAGGAAATGAAAAACTCCTTGTCAGAATTTTTTATGGAACTCGGATTTCAAAAAAACATAAGCATGGGTGGATCATGTCAAACAAATAAAGCCTATTTCATCAAATCTATGATTAATGATATATGCAAAGCAAAGCAAATTGGAACTACTGTCTAAAAGCCATTAAAAAGAAAGAAAGCACTGTTTTTGTTCAGAGGAATGCTCTTCACCCCTCTCTGAAAGGCAAGCCTTTACTTAAATAGCTGTCTGGTCATGGAAATGTGGCAAAAGTGCATAAACCAGCAATACTGAAAATGGTTTCCACTCTCCATCAGCAACACTATGGTTTAAAAAACAATAAAAGTGAATGGCAACCACTGTCCCATACTTCTGTCTCCCCCCCAACCTAGCCCTCCAAGCAGGTTAGCATTTTGGGGGCCCCCCTAGCCACTTCCTGTCCAAGTATCACCCTGTCACTGCCACCCGTTCTAAGCAACCTTTTAGTTCATACTGCAAACTTTTAGGTGTAGTATGCAGAGACTGACCTGTAGTAACAATACTATTACAACAGGCCTGTGTACCACACTATGTTGGCCCATCTCACAAAGGGAAATTTACAGTTGCTGGCATTTACTTGCAACAGTGATACATTACTACAACTTTATGTACATGTCTAGACTTAGGTGAAATGGAGCCCTAGGCCTACCATTTCAGCCCTCACCCCACAGACACCCTCTAGCCTCCCCTATGGTTCCTGCCATCTTGAGGTCCCCACATCATGCACATTACTTTTTTCTTCCTTTTCTCACATTTTGCTTTACTCTTCAGCTTTTTCAATAAGTCGTAACTTTCTATATGCTCTGAAATCTGAAATGCAATTTAAAGTTTTTTTCTTTTACACAATCTTTTCACCAATGATGGGTTGAACAGAAATTATGATCAAGGTAATTGTGAAGAAAGTGAAAAAAAATTATTACAGTAATGTATTCTACTTTAGTCCTACACAGTATAGTGCCCTACACAAGCTATAATAACCTTTGTACACCTTTGATGTCTGTGAGAAAAGTAAAAGAAACAATGACTATACTGTCTTCAACCCAAAAACAAGCTAAAATGACCTCCTGTGCACACCTGTAAAGTTTGACTGTTTTGAAAATTAAAGAAGCAATAACCACACGATTCCCCCATGTAACCTACAGCAACTTTCTGTAAACACACACATCTCAGTAGGGCTGGTTTTAGAATAGGAGAACAGAGGTAATTATCATCTTTATCTTAACAGGGTCATATCATAGCCCTGTTCAGGTTAAAGAGTATAATCAGGAAATTTAATACATTTCTCCAACCAACAACAGCTTTTGTGGGGCCCCCACACAGTCAAGGATGATTAAGGGAGCTCCTTGAATCCATTTATACAGTCTGGGGAGTGGGGGCCACCAAACTTCTAGAAGCTTGACAACAAATGAAGATTTTTGCACTGAATGCCAGAATTTACTGAAATGTTCTTGCAAAGAGGTTACCCCACAGGTTTTGTTAACAAAGTTGTAATAGAAGTGGCACATAAACGTCAGACAGGTTTTTATAAACCAATACTTTGTCTATGTGGAACTAGCACCACAAATACAGAAAAGGATGTAATTATGGAGGAGAAGGTAGTAACATCTACCACCCATACAAACATATTTTCAAGGGAAGGTGGTCAATACAATAGTAGTTTCACTGTAACATTTAGTACTGACACAGTTAAAATTAAGAAAATTATCAACAAAAACTGGAACCTGTTAAAAAATGAGATTGAATTAGTTAATAAGATAGGCCACAGACCTATTGTTACTTACAGGAAGGGTAAAAACATAAAAAACTTAATAGAAACCCCTATAGTGAAGATTGCAAGGACCCCAGGGATGTTCAAATGTGAAAGCTGTAACTACTGTGGATACATTGCAACTCAACAACATTTTTCTATAGGTAACCACAAGTATTCCATCACAGGTAGGTACAACTGTAGCACTAAAATGGTGGTATACCTAGCTCAGTGCGTTATCCGTCCTGTTTTCTATATAGGGAAAACAGACAGAAAGTTAAAAGAAAGAATCTATGAATACCTGTATGCTATTAGGACGGGGAAAACAGAGAACGCACTAGCTAGGCACATAGAAAATTCACCTAACCATAAATTCCAGTTTAAGGTTATAGACCAGATTAGTGAAAAAGTACATGAAGGACCAGCATCACTACTTTTAGAACAACTTGAGTTGTTATGGCAACTCTGATTAAATTCTAATCAGTTCCCAGGAATAAATGAAACATGCACTATTCTCCCATACTTAAAATTAAAAAGTATGTGGAGATAATTTACCTAAATCAAGTGATGAGTTTAAGGGTTAGTCCCACACCTAAAGCATTTATTTATTTACAGTGGTTATATATTAACCATGGTTTTATTTTAACATGCTTTATATTTTTTATTTTTAATACACCAGGTATAAATAAATGTACTGTTGATTGAGCAGTGAAGGATGAAGGTTTTTTATTTAGGGGGAGAATGTATTATATTGTTCTTTAGTCAGGACTTTTAACTCTGTATTTTTAACTATGATAGAACTTTTATCAAGTGATGTGTTAATTGAACAATGTTAAGAGGTTTAATTGAGACATTGGTCTCATGACTGGATTGTTGAAACATTTAAGAGTGTCTATGAAGTTGATTCTTTTATCTGAAGAAGTCCAGCCACTGTGCTGGACAAAAAGTGCTTAATAAATAGAGTTTGTGGTGTTCTTACATCGGTTGCTTTTTTATGTTTATTCAGTTTGTGAAGTATTTTTTCATTTTCAAGTTTTTGCTGGTTTGACAGACATGTTACAAAATATGAAGATAAAATAATTTACTGTGGTTGGGGGCCCCCAGGAACAGGGAACCCCCAGCGACCGCAGGGTTCGCTGGTGCCTAAAGCCAGCTATGCTCCAAGGTAGCCGAAGGAATCACTGGCCACATAAAGCAAACTGACCTTCACACAAAAGTGGTTATTGCTGAAGAAGGAGTTTGCTATATGTGTTACAACATAACACAATTTGTGGAAATTAGCAGAGACAAAACTGCATGCTCTCTGATTTCAGAGATAGCTTTTGAACATGGTCTAAATAATTACTGACAATTCAAAGGTAAAGGCAATGATTAATGGAACTATAGAAGAATATAATAGAAAATTTGGAGTACAGCATGGATGTGCCTTCAGTCATATTCTTCCTGGTCTTTTTAACAAGTATCTAATAATGAGAGATGGGAAGAAACAATGCTGGCAGTGTTAGCAGAGTGGTGAAAGAGACAGTATTTGAACTAATATTAACTAAAAGAAAATGCATTATTATTTTGTTTTTTTCCAAGGGAAAAAACAAGATAAGAAGAAGAGCCATATACATAAAGCTGTCAAGAAATAAGGCTATATCATGGAGGGTATAATAGAAATGATGCTGCTTATTAATGAAATACAGGCTTTAGGTTATGATACCTAGTATAGAATATGTCACAGGAAAAATGTGGCAGAGAATCACAGAAAATGGAAGAGGTTAGTAGAACATGTGGTTTATTCAAATGAGTCCTAAAAAAGTGTGCCAGAACAAGTTTTTTTTTACTAGGACTAGGTAGTTATCACTCAGGAATATATGTTATAGGGACATGTGGAAGGGTCTACTTTTGAGTCA
This sequence comes from Protopterus annectens, assembly GCF_019279795.1. Taxonomy (NCBI): domain Eukaryota; kingdom Metazoa; phylum Chordata; order Ceratodontiformes; family Protopteridae; genus Protopterus; species Protopterus annectens. Next base: position 984,769,752 of record NC_056727.1, read on the forward strand.
TATGGGGAGATAAGGAAAGGAGGACTTACTATAGAAAAATCAAGACACTGGATTTAATGTAGTTTATCTGGTTTTACTTTTATACTTCTTTTTTCAGATTTTAGGAAGCACATTAAGGGGATAATGTCCAAAACGTTTAACTTGACAGACTGATTACATATACTGAAAGATTAAAGAAATACAATTAAAATATTTGGACATTCAGTGCAGCTGTGACTTACCTCCAGAATGTGATAGTATTTTGACAAATGTTGATGCCTGACAGTATAGGAATTGATTGCATTTTTGTGGTGAGGTCCTTCGTCTTCACTACTCAGTGAGAACATTTAGAAACAGCACCTCATTTGGTATTTTATTGAAACAAAATGAAATGGCGACCAATGAAAACGTGTGGGACTTTACAAGGATGATGAGCTTCATGTCAAAGGATAAACATTTTATAAAAGTACAAATAATACACTAAACCTAATTAAAACATCAAGGAAACAATCAGTTTATATATTTTTTTAACTGCAGAAAAATATGATGGGTGATGGAAAATATGAGAAAAACATTATTTTAGCGTATATTCTTTAGAAAATGTGGTTGGAAGTTGCAGATGTGCATTATATAACTGCATAAAGAATAATGACATTTGAAGGATGTTGTCAATATGCTAGATATGGAAGGCCTGTTTGATGGATACAATCTAATTATTTTTGGTATATATTCCTGTGCTTCCTCATAAAAAAGCCTCTAGTTTTCTTTAAAAAAATTTGTTAGATTTTTTAATATCTGTTGAAATTCCAGCAGCAGAGGCAGATGAGGCCTTTGTAACATAGGACATGACCACAGGTTCAGCACCACACTAATACTAAACTGCTACAGCAGTATTTGGAAAAGGAACCCAAGTATCTGTGGGAAAAGAACTCACAGGATTTTGATTTTAGAGGACTTAAATGAGACTGTACCACCTGCTGAGTCACTGACAGGGATCATCATTAGGACAGAATAGCCAGATTTATAATATAGAGGGATGGTTCACTAAGTAACAACTACATGAACCAGCTAATGACTAACAGATAGCTAATAAGGGTCACCATGAGCAGGGTATACTGTCTTACTCATCCAGAATTTGGGAGAAAGGCTCATGGTGCTCCATTACTGACACCTCAGCAGATTTAGTGTAAAGTCATGACCAAGACATTTACTCTGGTCTGCAAAGCAGTGTCTGGCACCAAAATTGCATCTGGCACATGCATGGAGGCATGTATGTGTCACTGGGGCAGCAGTGTGGACCTTGTTTTCGAAGTGCACATGTGAGGCGGATAAGTGAAGGGGAGCTATTTTCCTGGCAAGAAAATCTCATGATCCTCACTTACTTTTATTTATTTATTTATTTTGTTTGTTAACCGGGTAGTGTCCGACTGGGCCAGGGGTCCATTTTCAGCAGAGGCCCAGGGAAAAAAGCTCCACATTGTACAGTACAAACATAATACGGCATAACAGAATACATACAGAAATGAGTTATATACAAAAACAACTTGTGATTGCAAGACATGATCCCCAGATTGTGCATCCATCTATCAGTATCCTCAAAGGACAAGTAGAAGGAATAGCATGGAAGGGCCTAATAGGAGAAGGAGGAAGGGGCTGGATAGCTGCAAGAAGGTGGATATATATATATATATATATATATATATATATATATATATACATACACATATACATCGATAAATACAGATATAGATATATATATGAGTTTATAATGAATAATTGCCAGTGAGTTTGATCAAAACACAAAACATCAAACTCATTGGCAATTACTATTAATCACTGCTAATATTATTGATAAAAGTAATTGCAAATGTAAACCAGCAGGTTACATTGTAATTACCAAAAGAAACACAAAAAAATAACTTTTATGCTGGGGGCTTTACCCCCTTCCCCCACACTCTCCAACATGGGAGATCAGTCCCTATTGATATTAAATATATTAACTCCAGGTCATACAAATTTGAAGAAAATGAAAAGCCCTTAAATTAAGTAATGGTGAGTCTAATGAACACTGACCAGTACATAATTTGATCAGCTATACCACAAATCACTTCGGCACATGATGTAATGACTGCAGTGGTATATCACACAACATATATATATATATATATATATATATATATATATATATATATATATATATATATATATAATATGTTAATATATTAAGCTTTGACTGAAGTGGTCACACTGTGTGAGTGTTGCCTTGCTGACATGGGTACTTCGGCATTATGCAATCTGCACCTTTGCATCTGTCAAACTGATTCCTGTGTTCTGTGTCTCAGGCATATTATCTCTTGAGAAAAATTGTGTGTTTCTTTTGATCTTATAAGAAGAAGCCTTAAATGCTAACAGCAACTGTTTGCTCACTTTTTCTACTCAAGTACAGAGAACAGCAAAGTCTAATTTTCCTCTTTAGGAATGCTGTTCATATCTGTTTCCATGTTCTAAAATTCCCATTCGGATGCAAGCATTTGTCATACTTTCAGTGAGCAGTAATTCATTAACGATTTCGCTGTCCTGGAACTTTCCAATACATCACATCCAAAACACAGCTGTGCAGAGTCTATCTTATTCGATTCATATGTAATATATTACTAATGTTCTTTTGTGCCCTTTGCTAACCTTTAGACTCCCCATGGATTAAATCTAAAATGAATGTGTTAATTTATAAGACTTTTTAGTGGCCAGACAACACATTATTCTCTTGTTAGTTTTCAGATACAGTCAGTTAGATTTTGCTTGCCCCTTTCTCAAGGTCACTAAGCAGATGTCTATCTGTAATACTATTAAAGAGGAAATCAACCAGATACATCTGTTTGAGTAACTGCGCCTTTCAGAGCAGTTGCACAGACTGGAGAATGTTATTATATTTTGCAATTATGTAAGCTGCCAAGTTTCACTGAAATTTTACTTAAGACTGGTTTAGCTGCAGTAGCAGTGACTGACTGCACATACTGTAAAATAATTTGGCAAGCAGATAATAAACAAAAAGTGATAGGCCAAATATTCACATGTTGCTAACTTTTTACTGTTCTTGTTGTCTTGTTAATTTTATTACTTCTGTTTCATAACGTGATAACAGCTGCTGAGGCATTCTTATGAAACCTTATGTGACTAATGGCAGAGCTGTACCAAGGTTGTTAGGGTACACTGGGCAATGGCATACTGTGAGACAACATCAAGAACATTTTGAAGAAAATTTATATAAAGATATTGACCATAATAGGAAATCTTTTTATAAATACATATATTGTTGAATGTTGAAGGAGTAAAGACACACACATTGATAAACAGTATACAGATTCTAAAATTTATTCTCAGACACAACAGATTATGTATATATTTACAAAATCTTATGCAAAACAGTTTGGCTCCACAAAAGGGGTGATAAGTTGTCCTAGTGACATACAGGTAACCCCAGATACTGGAATCAAATTAGATTATATTGAAAAGACTGCACAAACTGGATCCAAACAAAGCACAGTGAAGAGATGGAATTAGTAACAATGACCTGAAAACACTTCAGCAAGAACTTACAGTACCATTATATCTATTATTCACTAAGTCATATAAATATGGGGAGATTCCTCAAGATTGGAGATGTGCTTATTAAACCAGTCTTTAAGAGAAAGGGAAGTAAAACAAACCCAAAGTCATATAGCCCTTTAAGTCTACTTTCATGTTGTGGAAAAATAATGGAGAAAGTAATACTGGATAAGTTATTGTCAGAACTGGATAGGCTGGAACTTGAAACCATTTATCAGCATGCATATGTTGAAAATAGATCTATTACCACCTGTAACATGATGTTCTATAACAATATAATAACAGCTATGAATGAAAAATTGTGCTGTGATTTACATAGATTTAACTTCAGCATTTGACAGGGTCATACACAATACTCTGATCAATAAATTAGTACAACTAGGTACTGATGTACTCTTGATAAGATGGATAGTTGCACAATTAAAAATAGGGCATGGCAAGTATCATACAGCAACTGGACAAGTGAAATCCTTGGTTACAGTCAGGGTGTCCCACAGCGCTCTGTCCTAGGCCCTTACCTGTTTAGATTGTATCTTTCAGACCTAACTTTTTTTTTTCAGGTGTTCTACAGTCTATATGCAGACAACCTGAAATTGGTTTAACTGATTACATGTGTTACAGGTAAGGCATATCTGCAAAATAACTTGATTAAATTGACCATTTGGGCACAGAAGAATAATATGCTGATAGATACATCAAAAATGAAGCATATGAGGTTTGGGAGACGTAAATTAAAAGGTGAATATTTAATACAGAACACAGTGATTGAAACTGTACACTCATTAAAGACCTGGGTATATGGGTAGACTCAGATATGAATTTTTCTAATCATATCAACAAATTGGTTAATGATAGGTTGTATAAAAGATTTATAAAGTCTAAGAAATAAAAAATGATGAAGTCATTGTTTGTTAGTTACATTAGACCCAAACTTGAGTATGGAATAACAATATGGAAAGCTGATAAGAAAACAACCATGAGTAAACTGAAGAGAGTACAGCAGGAATATACCCAGGGCATCCATGGATGTGAAAACTCAAGTTATTATGAAAGACTAAAATGTCTGAACTTGTACAGTGTCTCTTACAGATATTTAAGAGGAGCTCTTATTCAGGTATATAGGGCATTTAGATACAACTACCTCTGGGAATGTTTGGGGTTATCAAAAAGTACTAGAGAATCATCAGATAACCTATGCAGAGGCTTCTATAGGAATGAGAAGTGTACTAACTGGTTCTCTGACAGAGTAGCTGATGCTTGGAACAGACTACCAAATTCCATTAAAGCAAGTACTAGTTTAGATATTATTAAGAACAGCCTGGACAGTTATTATGGGAAGAAGTGTTTTGTTATATTGGCATGCTAGAAGGGCGTTACTGCCCATGCTTGAAATATTTGTATGTATGTATGTATGTATGTATGTATGTATGAATGACATGTTTTAGATCCCAGCAGGTAGTTAAGAATAAAAAAAAAAGAAAGTCATCTCATGAACGACAGCAATATATTGTAGTTAACTGCAACCCTTTAATAAGCTTTTCGTGTACCACCCTGAGTCCAAAGCTGAAGTCGAAGAGCAAATAAAAGTGCAATAGCTCTATACTACAGTTCGTGACGTAGACGATCAGTTAAGCAGCCGCATATTCTCAGCTACTATTATTTATTGCATATCCTTGAAAAAAAAACTGTAATTATCATCAATGGGTATTAATAACACAGGATGTATACTGTTTGGTCAGTATGTCCTGGAATATAAAGGAGGATGTGGAAGCATTTGTTACCAGCATTGTAACAACCACTTAGCTAATAATCTAGATGGACAGCTCAAGTTATCTACGTCAAAATACAAAAAAAAAAATCTATTAATCGGCAAGTAACTGGTGCAACTATAAAACTTTTCACAACCCCAGCAGCTGTAACAGAATACTGCAAAAAGGCTGGCTGATCTCTAGCAAGTGAATTTTTCAATCAGGTTGAAAACACTACTAATTGAAAAAGCAGACATGTTAAACACAATCTTCCAAGAAAGGAACACAGGAAGTAATTTGTGAGTGAAACTCTGTATATTATCAGACATATAAACATCACTTTAAATTCAACAAAGTTAAACAGAAAGAATGAAAGGAGGAAATTGAAAAAGAAAGAAAGAAAGAGTTGAAAGAATTTGGCAGTTAACATACGATTCAGTGTCTCCAACTTATACGTAAAATTCTTCTGATCACTGTAAATCACGACTCCTGGGCATTATGGCCCCAAAATGCAAGACGTTGGGAACTATTTTCTGTTAAGGTACTTTAAATTTCAGCAGTACTGTATAATTACAGTTCTTATGGGTAAATGGTAAAGTAGGAAGGAATGAAAGAGTAAGAAGAAGGAAGTAAAGAATGATAGCCATAAGGTGTGAAAGGTGAAGAAAGAGAAATGTATTAGTAGGCGAATGACCCTAGACGACCTTGTTAAACCTAACCTTACTTACATTATACCACCCCAGATGGACTCAAGCCAACAATCCCATAGGAGGTCAGTGACTTATCCATTAGGCAACTGGGGTCTGATAAGTCATTTTCTCATATGTAGAAAATAAGATTTGGAGGGAAAGTAGTGAAGCAAAGCTATAGATGGGTAAAGGGAGATGAGCAGGTAGTCGAGGAACCGATAAACATTAAATACAGTTTCTACAGAATGATGACACAGTGAGAAACATGATAACATGCATATGGCCATTGGAGTTGTACAGTCATTTGGCAGAGACATTATTCATACCATACTGCCAAGAGAGTTGTCCTGTCTTTTGCAATATCTATCCATGTTAAGCTCACGATACTCTGTCACTGGAAAAAAGTATACACTCCTAAACATATATATCCACCATGTAATATACGAGAAGACAACAGTGCTGCAAAAAACAAAAACAAATCCTTACTGCACATTTCATGACAGTACTCTAGCTCTGTGACTCTGCACCACAGTGATAGTGAACTGCCTTACCAGGAAACTACTCTAGATCCATGATCATGCAACATAGTGATAGTGTATTGCTCTACCATGGCACTACTCTAGATCCATGAACCTGCACCAGTGATAGTGCATTGCTCAACCATGGTACTACTCTAGCTTCATGACCATACACCATAGTGATAGCATACTGCCCTACCATGGCACTACTCTAGCTCCATGATCCTGCACCAGTGATAGTGTACTGCTCTACCATGGCACTACTCTAGATCTATGACCCTGCACCATAGTGATAGCATACTGCCCTACTATGGCACTACTCTAGCTTCATGACCCTGCACCATATTGATAGCATATTGCCCTACCATGACACTACTCTAGCTCCATGATCCTGCACCAGTGATAGTGTACTGCTCTACCATGTCACTACTCTAGATCCATGGCCCTGCATCATAGTAATAGCATACTGCCCTACTATGGCACTACTCTAGCTTCATGATCCTGCACCATAGTGATAGTGTACTTCTCTACCATGGCACTACTCTAGCTCCATGATCCTGCACCAGTGATAGTGTACTGCTCTACCATGTCACTACTATAATAGCTCTATGACCCTGCATCATAGTGATAGCATACTGCCCTAATATGGCGCTACTCTAGCTTCATGATCCTGCACCATAGTGATAGTGTACTTCTCTACCATGGCACTACTCTAGCTCCATGATCCTGCACCAGTGATAGTGTACTGCTCTACCACATCACTAATATAATAGCTCTATGACCCTGCATCATAGTGATAGCATACTGCCCTACTATGGCACTACTCTAGCTTCATGATCCTGCACCATAGTGATAGTGTACTGCTCTACCACATCACTAATATAATAGCTCTATGACCCTGCATCATAGTGATAGCATGCTGCCCTTCCATGGCACTACTATAGTTGACTGACCCTGCACCATAGTAATGGAAATGGTTACAGTGCTGCACTGCAGTGCTATGGTTATACACATTCCATCTACCCAAACATTCTGGTCACATGGCTTGTGGTGACAGTGACAGCATGGCTAACGCCAGCATGTCTTGATCTAACAACATGCCATGGCAGTGATTCAGAAATGGCATTATTAAGTAGCTTCATTATCACAAGTGATTATTTTTGACCCAGCATAAAGTGTAAGCACCATTTTGACCTGCACTGCTCAATAAAGTGTATGTGTAGAACAGAGGAATTCTGCTACAGATTTTGTAGACTTGGGGCTTTACAGAGTCATTGAAGGATTTTCAGAGTTTAGTAAGGAATTCCAGGAAAACAAAGGGCTACTGCAGGTCATCTTTATACTGACACACACACACACACACACACACACACACACACACACACACACACACACACACACACACTAGGACAGGATTTGGCAGGCACTGCAGTGCTGCTGCAGCTATTATAGGTCTCAGCAACAGGTACAGTGATGTGTTACTAAGGTGGTTTTGGTCTCATATGCTGGCTGTGGAAGTAATTTGAAAACAGAAGTTTTTTTTTTTTACATTTTTCTGTAGAAAATAGACCAGATTAAACCTTTTTGGAGAAACATATCCTTGTTGATAAAGCAGCTATAAAGGGTATTTCTTCAGTCATTTATCTTTGTGGAGATCACAAAGTTATGATGTTCAAACCCAGTTGCTAGTAGGTATAGTTATCTGACAGTATGCAGCCTGCATCACTGAATGCATGCAGATATGTGGTTAGAGTTGTATATGTCAGCAGACAAACAGCAAGATTAAATGTAAAAAGAAAGTGATAGGTGGTGATGCAGGTTTTCAAGTAAGTACAAGGCGATTGGCCTCTAGACCATTACAGGCCTAACTAATAAATCACATTAATTAGTTCCTTGAGGAGGACAACACAGGATAGAAATGGTAAGAGCCTGAGAGTGTCCATCCAATTTAAAACGTTTGCTTAGTAGGTGCGCCTAGGGTAATATGTGGCTCGACATATAGTGGAAGTGCATTCCAGAGATAGAGGATATGTTCGGATATGAAACTATGATGTCGATATAACGCATTTGCCAATGAAGGTTTAGGTCTTTTAAATAGACTTGAGTAACCATCTGTTGTGCAAAACAACAGGTCAAAGAGTTGGTTTGTTTATTTTTTTTAATGGCTGAACACAAATCAGCACTAAGCATTCTATAAAAGACCAGGAAGAAAAAAGGCTGCCAGTCTGTCTAGAAAACTGATATTCTTGAAGGCACGGATCTTTTATTGTCAACAATCTCTGAAGTCTTTCAATCTGAGTAATATGTTTCAAAAAATGTATACCAAAAAAAACATTATATTTATTAATGGGGTGCAGTAACAGTTGAGAAAATGGATATTATGATTTCTTTTGAACTAGAACATTCACCTCTGAAATTAGCTCAGACAGATAAAACAATCTGAAAACTGTTATGCAGACATGATAGTCAGAACATAAGGAATTATGAAAAAGTGAGTAAATATCTTACAACAATGTTTACTGGGAGCAGTGTATCACCTATGTGGTATAATGTTAAAATGTTTTATCAAAATGAATCTATGTTACATTTTTTCACATTCAGTATGACTGCTGACCTTGTACCAGTTATTGACATAGTCTAACCCAGGTTTGTGTAATTGTGGCTCAGTGGAAGAATGAATAACACAATCCTATTTACTGTGATTCACAAATTTAGATAAGACTAGGCCTGTAGAGTTCGCTTGCAGGTCTCAGAAACAGTTGCTGAATAGGAGAGGGCCCAACAGTGACCCCTGAGATATATAACTATTGGTTTCAGAAGTGGTACCTATGAGTCTAACAACATGGGTTTTGTGAGACAACCAGTTAGTTACTACCACACAACCACACAACATACAGATTTATAGGCAGGGTTACAAAACTGTCAATAATATATGCATGAAGAATAGTGTCTAAGGTCTTGGTCAAGTCCAAATGTGTTGCATGTGCTACACAACTTCTATCTATTGCTTCTGTGAATATGCCAAAAAAATAAATAAGTTTAAAGAGACTTTGCCTTTGACTAAACTGAATTAATGAGGGTCCAGGGTTAAGAAAGTTTCTAGATTTATGAAAGGTTAATAATGCATTAATCTCTTGCACCTTGTAATCAATTTATTTCTGTGTTGGTGTCAGTCAGCACAGAAAATGAATTAGTACAGTGAATGAGCACTTGATATCAGAGAAATATACAGCTTGTTTATAGTCTCATTTCTCATTCTCGGGACTTGTATCTTTTATAGTTGGAGGTTCCATGACTCCTAAGAAGGGGGAATGGCTCCAAATGGTTACTGGTTTAAAGGCTGTAGACATTGCATTCATTCATTCTCTATTACCATGATTTGTGACTCTGAGAAATGTGATCATTCCAAAAATCTTGCTTCATCCTTGAAAAGAGACATTCATACCAAATTGATGTAGTCAGTTAAAATAATTAAATAAGAATAAACTATAAAAAATAAAAGGTAAACTTACTAATCAAAAGATTATAAAGCAGGAGAAACACAAATGCTTTAAACATTGATTGAGAACATGTCGGTGCCAAGTTCTCCAAATACAAGTAGCAATTTGTAATATGCAAGGCCTGTTACTATACTCGGTATCCTACAGATTGTTAACAGGTGACTAGTGCCTGGAATCCAAAGCATCTTCTAATCCATTACTGATGGCTTTACAGCACATCAGCAAGTCAAACAGCATCAGAAGTACTCAGTCTAGGGAACTAAACCTGTTCTGCAATATCAACAGAATGGTTTGTAGGGATAGGTGTATTTCGCAGAGGATACCACTGCTGTGGAACAGACTCCCCATCCACATAAAACAAAAGTCATCCCTGCTCATATTCAAGTGCTTAGATCTATGAATGGGAAACAGAAAATCTACCCCAGTGCTGCCCCCTGTACTACTAATACACAGAGGCAGCACCTGAATACTTTATTCCATGCATTGGCTCCTCAAATTATCTATGGTATGATTATAGTTATTCTTATTAGGCGTAATATATAATTATCAACCATGGGATGAGTAAGGTCAGTCTATAACCAAACTGGAGAGGTAATTTTGAGCACAAAAAGGGAAATTAATTAGATTTAAAATGGTCCAGAAGGGCAGCTATCTTCTTACTTACCTATGAACCTATGAATATAAACAAACTCAGAAAACATATTAAAACTCATTAATAGGCTTAGTCATGTAATAATTAGGCTTAGCCATGTAATACTTAGGTTTAGCCATGTAATAATTAGGCTTAGCCATGTAATACTTAGGCTTAGTCATGTAATAATTAGGCTTAGCTATGCAATAATTGGGCTTAGCCATGTAATAATTAGGCTTAGCCATGCAATAATTAGGCTTAGCCATGTAATAAGGCCTTATACTGAACACAGTTGTAACCTTCACTTTTGCAACAGCTTTTCCATATTTTATCACAAACAGCATATTTTAAAGTCCACTATTTCAACTGTAAAGGACATTCTTATTTTTGTAATAATTACTATAACTGGTCAAAGACAACTGATAAGTGCATCCAGGTAAGAGCCCAGTAAAAAGTAGCTTATCCCTGTTTATTAAGTATAAAATACCTTTATTATAAAAATATGAAAATCAAAATGTCTTAATACATCAGAATATAAATTCAAAGTCAGCCGAACTATTGCAGTAAACTACAAAAGTCAGATTCATTCATTAATTAAAACCCTTAAAATTCTGTTCATCTTACACTATGTCTGCAATAGATATAGTCATATATCACCTATTATATTAAAGTAGTCCATGGCTAGACTGCAGTTGAATAGTTTAATAATGCTTGACTTGGTTTGGTCTAAGATTCCCTAAGTGAGTACCAGAGCAGATGGGGGTAATTCCCTCCAGAAGCTTTGGCAGGCTAGAGCTACAGTTAAAGTAAACCGAGGCAAGGTAGAATTGTAGCAAGGGGAGACTTTAAATAAAATTGCCATTTTGAGGAGGACAGAGACATTTTGGGACTGTGGGCAGTTTCTTCTGTTGAAACAGGATACTTTTATCAGAGAAATTTCCTTAGAACTAAAGAGTGCTATATTTTACCAAAAACTGAGAAATACGTGTTCTTTGGAAATGTCTGAATGTAAAACTATCTGAGGTACATCCCTTTTTTGTTTACACATGTCACTGTTCTTATTCTTGCCTGTGGTAGGAGCGAAGAAATTCTACTTGTTTTTTATTTCCACTTCAGCAAAAGTTAATAAGTAATTTAAAATGATCAAGATTGTGTTTGTTTTACTCCCAAACCCTTGACAAGAAGCTGTCAGGTGTCATACAAGAACTGTAGTTGTGTGGTTCTACAATGTAATGTCCCTCTAAACTTAAATTTGAAGAGCAAAAAAATTGAATAGAAGGTTCTTCTACACTTTCATAACTGTAGCAGACACCTTTGTACAAATGTAGCAAGCAGCTTGTTACATTTACTGCTCATTGAGGGACTGTTCAAGCTTTAACCACATATGCAGTATTTATGTAGCTCTGATGTACGTATGGCTTCATAAATCAATCCCGGTGCTGCACTCACATACTTTTAGTACCTGACAATCCAGTCCCCTTGATGGCTTCTGTCCAGGGCAGCTGTCCCTTCAGTCCATCTTAATTACATCTCTGTGTCACATATGGGGGAAGAAATGTAGTGGGAAACAATTGATCCTAAGCTGCTGAGATTTTAGGCCAAAAACTGCTGAGTATGTATGTGCTACCTGACCCAAGCCCCCTCTGAGCATACTAACAAGAATTGATTAACTCTGTTTTTCCCAAAATTATTTAATGAACTGTTTTATTATACATCATATTATATCAAAGGCTGAGAACTACAACACAATATCCTGAAGTTGTAAAGCCAGATACTTCACCATTTTGTTTGCTTATCTTCTGTAGTTTTCCCATTGAGGTAGTAAGACAGTCATGAATCTCCATATGTGTCTGTACAAGGGAAACTTTGTGGCAGTAAGAGGATTGTAAGTTGTTTGGTACAAGTGCTGTGTCATACTGGAAGATGGGAAATGGTACTAATAAAGATGGGGTGCTAAACATGGTTATTTTGGAAATCTATAAGAAGTATTATACTTTGATTAATACATACTGGATACCAGGACTGAGTACTAAATATGTTGACAAATATCTGGACCTGATTACTTTAAATGCAAAAGGGGAAATTATAGCAACATGTGATTTTTAACTGCCTGTTATCAGGCAATAATACTTCTAAAAATGGTAAAATAAAACTACCATCTCAAGCCAAGAAGTTAAATGACTTTACAAACCAGATGAACCTTAAAGATATATATGGTCTAAGAGAACATTATTCCTTATTCTATACTCACTATTCATATTGGTTTGGTACACAAACAAACGCTGATAATGTCTTTGTATCAAATATTATATACTCTAAAATAAGTGACGTATCTATAATGACTTGTCCACTTTCGGACAATAATGCTATAAACTTTACATTAACAACACATACAGATGATTTAAGATTTCTACAGAGACTTCCTGCTTACACAACTAAGTTAAATGACTTTAGGGAGTTGATAATAAAAGAAATAGACATGTTTATGGAAACAAATGATAATGGTGAAGTGAATGATACTAAACTATGGGACACCTTTAAAGTTTATATGGTAGAATAAAATCTTGGTACCTTAAAAAAAGGAGAAAGTGGGACAAAGAACTTTTAGACTTACAATAAAACATAGACAAGATAAAAATGGACGCAAAACCAAATAAAGTAGCACATAATGAAATTACTAAGTTATATCAAAAATACTTAGACATTCTGAATCATAAAGTGGCCATAAACCTGGAAAAATTGAAATTACAATCTTATGCTGTAAATCCCAAATAGCTACATAAAATAGCAATAAGATCCAAAAAAATAGACAATCAGAATCTTATTATGAGATTAAATATAAAAATGAATGTTTAGTTAAGAGTACATCTAAGTTAATGGGCATATTAGAAGTGTTCACAAACTACTATAAAGAAATAAATAATAACACACAACTTTTGGAGACAGATAATATAATAAATACTTTTATTAAAAAAATATAACCACTAAGGTGTCAATGCAACAAAATAACATATTAAATAAACAAATAACACTAACAGAAGTGAAAGAGCAAATAAAAAATGTAAATGACAATAAAGCTCCAGGACTGGATGGAATAATTCCTGAACTATATGAGATTTTTCCTGAATATATAATAACGAAAATGATGAGTGCCTTTACTATGGTTAAGCAAAAACGTATAACACCCCCATCATGGACATATTCAATTATCTCCCCCATACTAAAACAAGGTAAGGACCCCAAATCTTGTGATTCATATAGGCTAGTTTTGTTACTAAACACTGATTATAAAATTTTCATGACAATATTAGCTAATAGGGTAAAGAAAATATTATCTAATCTAATCAATAATGATCAAACATTGTTCATTCTTCATAGAAAAGTGCACGATAACATTATTAAATGACTATCATTAATAGACATAGCATGCAAATACAAAAAACAACTAAATATTATCAGCCTAGACATAGAAAAGGCTTTTGATTCTATTAGTTGGGCTTATCTACAAAGAATTCTGATTGGTTTTGAATTCTCCTCAGATTTTGTCAACTTATTAATGAAAATGTATAGTGGGGCAGAAGCTTATATGAAAATCGGATCATGTCTACCCTCACCACTAGAAATCCTCAAGGGAACTAGACAAGGTTGTCCTTTGTCACTATTATTGTTTGTTCTTTCAATGGAACCTTTTGCTACATATATCAGAAACAAGCAAAATATGAAAGGCTTTCAAATTAATAAGGACTGTTGTCCTAAGATACAATTATTGGTTGATGATATGCTGTTAATTTTGGGTGATATTGATGGTTCTTTGCATGATGTTATAAGTACCTTTAGCAAGTTTGAAAGAATTTCAGGGCTTAAATTTAATCATAATAAATCCAAAACATTACTAATCAACAAAAAACATTAAAAAACTAAGAAAAAACAGCCTGTATAATTGGGAGAATGATGTATTAGAATATTTGGGTGTCAGTATAAAGAGTACATAGAAATCGTCTGTTAAATGAAACTACAATAATTTAATAACCACCATTAGTGAACTAATCAAAAGATGGAATAAAATGTTCTTCACAATGGAGGATAGGGTCTCTTTAAATAAAATGATACTTTTACCTAAAATTTTGTTTTATATACAGTCATTGATAGTACCCCCTCCCAAAAACTTATTTAAAAATTAGATTCCATGCTACTTAAATTTTTATAGTTCCCCTTAAAACCTAGGATTGCATATAAATGGCACATTAGAGCTTGGAACAGTAATGGGATAGCATTCACTAGCTTAGATCTTTATTCCAAATCAGTTATAATTAATGCAATATTACATTGGATCACACATACCTATATATCTGGCTGGAAATCAATACATGAGATTTATATAACTGATATCAGAACTATAGAAAATTAATTTAAGGAACAATATGGAATAAGTAGAGTTTATTGGCTTTTACATGAATTGTGTTTATTTAATAAGAAGTTTGATCACTTTTCTTATGGCATTCATAGGCTTTTATGTGAATTTTGTTTATTTAATAAGAAGTTTGAGCATTTTTTTCTTATGGCATTAATCAAATATGTAATAACTTTAACAATATAATTGATTGTAATTAGAACATTACAATTTCTATATTTCCTATAGCATACTCCTCTGATTGCCTAGATTCTTTCAACATCAATGCAATGCAAAAATTAAAGGAAAATAACTTGATATTCTGGCATACATTTATTGAAAATAAGAGTATTAAACCACTAAACTCTCTTGTATGTAGTTTTGATAATAGCCAAGACAGTTGGTTGTTTATACACTCATTACTGCAGTTTATAGAACACAAAATGAGAGCATCAATCAACCTAGAGACTGAATCGATACCTAGTTTGATTCAGCCTTTTATTAGGTGTCTTGAAAAGACAAATAATCAAAAATTAAGAATCTCACCTATATCTATAAGATACTAAGAGAAGACACTCTAAAGTTTGACTCAGATTTTTGGAATTACTATGTAAAGATTAATGGAGAACAAATATCTGATGAGTCCAAAAAATTGTTATTGAATTCTACACATGGTACCTCTTCTTTATTATATTAGAGATTGTATACATGGAGTTTCTATACTCCACATAAAATAAATCTTATACTCAAAAACAGTGAAACTAAATGTTGGAAATGTGATGAATTAGTAGAGGCCAACTGGGGTCATATGTTCATTGAATATAGAAATGTTGTTCAATACTGGAAATACTTCAGATATTTTGTAAATGCTTTATGGTCTGATAACTGTCATATTTCTAACTCACTAATCCTATTCAGTGTTCCTATACCTAATGTAATACCTAAATCTCAGATTCAGTTACTCTGGTCAATTCACGCAATTGCCAGAAAAGTTATTACTTTGAACTGGAAAAGTAAACAAGTTTTGATGTTTAAAGATTTTATTAATTTAGCAAAAGTTGTTTGTAAAAAAGAACTGCAAACCATTTGTTCTAGAACTCATAACATTACTCATGAAAAAAATAGCATGACAAAAAAATTGGAAAATATTTTGAACAAATATTGATAACTTCTCATGGATAAAATGATTGTTTATCATGGATATATGTAAATATTGTAAATAGTTTTGTTATTGTTTTATTGTATTTCTTATATGTACATTTGTGTATGTTTATAATGAAAACAAAATAAAAATGCTTTTGAGAGAAATGGTACTGAAGATCTATTTAAGCATTTTCAAGGAAACCAGCCCTCAGCAACAGATTTTACAACATTTTATACTTCAACAAATCAAACATTGTCCTTAAGAACAATTGACAGTGTGGAAGAAATATGTTTCTGCACAACATCATAATGTATTAGCTCTGCAAGAAAAGTATAAATCTCTGGTTGAAATCCAGACCTCCACCTACTGGAATTTCTAATCCAATGAAGTGTGCACAAAGACAGGGGTATATCATATTAGGCCAATTTCTTTGTACAGGAAATTAATGTAATTGATTACATAGAAGCTTTTCTCCAAATATTTGAAAGTGTCACAGAACTTCATACTCAGCGAAGGCTTGCCTAAAACAGTATTGCCTGAGGTGTCACTATATTTCCTTCTGAAGGAAAACAGAAGGCTTAGTTTGATCTATTGTATGTTAGTGGTAATAATTCTAAC
This sequence comes from Protopterus annectens, assembly GCF_019279795.1. NCBI lineage: Eukaryota > Metazoa > Chordata > Ceratodontiformes > Protopteridae > Protopterus > Protopterus annectens. The sequence goes on from NC_056727.1 coordinate 984,786,575, forward strand.
AAACGGATAGCAGAAATACTGGAATAGAGTGGTGTGACACCTGTCTAAAGATTTTGAGACTATGTCGACACTTTGGAGAAGCCAACTCATTTGACATTCTTCAGTTACCTACAAGTGTTGTAATCAGAGTTCCACATAATTCCAAAGGTCATGATTACCCTTGACTGATTATTGAATGATCTGCCAGGTACCCCAAGGTGATGGATGTCACAAGGCAAGTCTACTACTGTGGATCAACTCATTTATTTAATGGATAGATATGTTGTGGCAGCTGAATTTTCACTTAATCCTGGACAGAAGGTAACTGAATGTCATTTGATAAAGAAAGATAGTAAGACTACTGTTGCATTAACAGCTGAGGATGGAAGATATCCTAACCACTTTAGGAAAGAAAACCATAAAAAGTTTAGAGTTGAACATAAAATGTACCAAGTAAAATGCTCAAATGTAATGAATTTGGCTTGAAGTTGCCATTTAACCAGTGAAAATGAATCATTCTATCCTCAAGTGGAACAAACTATGTTTATGAATTTTATAACTAACAAACTGATAAAGCGTGAAGTAAAGTTAGAGGGAGTATCTGTACAGGTAATGTTAGATTTAGATATTAACAATGGTGCCTGAACAAAAAAATGAGTTTAACAAAAAAAGGTGGAAGTAGTGTGCATATGCATTGGGACAAAATAAAATACCCTTTGGCAGAAACAGAATTGCACACCACTCTTGGAGTATTATTAATTATGTAGAGGCTGTACCTGATTTAGGCCATGATGTGAGTTTAGACAAAGACTTCCTGGAATTGTGGAAGAAAGAACATGAGGGACCCCATCTTGACTGCATTAGTACAGAGAGACTGTGAAGTAAGGAAGTCACTTCTGGGTATCAGGATGAAAGTCTTAGCATGGATTAGTGGAATAAACACTTCACTGGGACAGAACTGGAAAAATTTAAATCACTCCTAAGAGAGGGCTGCAATACATGTGTTAGCAAGAGAAGTACCACGTTATCTCACATGTACCGTCAGAAAATCTAGACGAAGATGAATGACTTCATTCATCTATCGCTCCTGTGGACAGCTCTGAAGAAAGTATAACAAACTTAAACATTAGCCATTCTAATTCTTAAAACGTTTAGTAGTTAGTTCATATGCATACAAAAGCTAGAATGCATATTCAGGTAATTGATGTGTGTGTGTGTGTGTGTGTGTGTGTGTGTGTGTGTGTGTGTGTGTGTGTGTGTGTGTGTGTGTGTGTGTGTGTGTGTGTGTGTGTGTGTGTGTGTGTGTGTGTGTGTGTGTGTGTGTGTGTGTGTGTGTTTGCATGTAATATATATCTATCTATATATATATATATATATATATATATATATATATATATATATATTATGCATATATACACGTATGTAAATATATGTGTGTGTGTGTGTGTGTGTGTGTGTGTGTGTGTGTGAGTGTGTGTGTGTGTGTGTGTGTGTGTGTGTGTGTGTGTGTGTGTGTGTGTGTGTGTGTGTGTGTGTGTGTGTGTGTGTGTGTGTGTGTGTGTGTGTGCATGTGTTATTTCTGTATTTATTGCTCCATCATCTTTTTGGATTGGATTCCAAAAGAGAGTGAAATATATCTTGTAGTGTTGTAATAGATCTATAGTTACTCAGATCATCCAAAAAATACCTTAAGGCTAATTATATTATACTAGCAAAAGAAAACAAAACCTAACACCTAATTAAATATAGACTGTAATTGAAAAATATCATATATACCATCAAAGTACACATACACCAAAAAGCAGGATTTTTTTACTAATTTAGGAGGCTTCTGACACCTTAACTATGTGAGTGTTATATTTCATCCAGGTTTGAAATCTGTCTTACCACTTAAGGGTCTACCATTTGATCTTTTAACTTGTTTATATTTTCAGCCCGGAGCACAGTGTTGAAGGCCTTAACCAGGTCCAGATCTGCTTTGCCATCAGACTAGCCAGTCTACTACCTATGTAGCCCTTTCTAAAAGGTTTAGTAAGTTAAGTAGGCATGCTCTGCCTTGACCAAAGCAAACTTTTCTGGGTCCACTTGAATAAGATTTTTAATACCGTAGTTTGTGCCGTCAGATATAATGTGTTCCATGACTTTTACATATTAGCGTAGTTAAAGCAATGGGCCTATAATTCCTGTGGACTGTGGTAGGGTTCCCTTTGTGAATGAGCATCACTACAGGAGTTTTCCAAACCTCAGAGACATACCCTGAGGAAAGGTTTAAGTTAAATGGGCGCAGTAGTGGTTGTTTGGTACTAGTGAATATGCATGCAGGTAAATTGTAAGGGCCTATACAAGTGACATTTTTATTTTGAGACTACAGCCAAGGTATAAGTTCACAGATAGCTACTAGACATTCAGTCTAGGAGGCCATTAAGGAGCCTATCCCAAATTCTGGTTAAGTGGCTTGCTCAAGTTCACACAGTAGACAAATAAAGGGAGAGGGAATCAATCCCTGTACTGCAGAAAGTAGCTTGCTAACAACTCCTCATCTTAGTTCTCTGCACTAGCTGCCAGGCCATGTCTCATGATGATTCTGTGGGGCACATGAGATTCATGATTTGTGGAATTTCATCAACAGATTCTGCAGTAAAGTTAGCACTAAATCTGTCTGCAAGAATGTTAGCTATACCTTTATGATCCGAGTAGATAACGCCATTCTGCCTTAGTTTCTTAAGGTAATTTAAAAAGGATATGTAGCTGTCTTTTACTTCTAATACCCAGGTTCAGTTCATAATTAGCTACAATAATTATAATTGTCACTTTTATTTCCTTGTTGATCTTCTTGGACATTGACTAAGTGGGGTTTATGCATGGTTCAGAGTTTGTAATAAATAATGAATGGTAACACGAGAGGAAGTCGAATCCAGCAGAGTAACCTATACATTTTATGACGTGTTGAGGTTATTTAAATTCAGCTTATTTTGGTTATGACAGCATATTCAAGGAACTTCATTTTCATCAACAGCTTTTTAACGTTATAACACTGGCATAGAAATTGCTAAAATATTTTTTGTCAAGAAATGCTTGCAAATATGTGTTCAAGCACACATCTGTTGAAAGCTCCACTTCTATCTTTGTTGTTCAACTTGCTTATTTTTTATTATACTTAGAAAATATGTGTTTCTATTGTCTATCAGAAACATTTTGCAGTCTCAAACTACAGTACAGATCACATGTTAGTATTTGTAAACTGCTTTATATAAAGCAATCTTTGTGTTGGTCTAGGCATAACTTATGTCAATGATGTTTTCAGATACCAGCAGGACTTCTTAAAATTATTATTTTTCAATCAAGGCAGAAATAAGTTATGATCATGTGTTGATGTTCAAAGATGAAACCATAACAGCTCACATAGGAATGAGAAAACAAATGCTTGCGAGGATAGGAAAGTGATATTTTGGAGTAGTAAAACTTGAAAAAAAGAGCAAAAGAGAGGATAATTTGGCCAGTCATGTCCACAAAGAGCAAGCAGAGTGAAGTTAAGCTACCTACACTGCATAACATCACAACAATCCCAAAGGAAGACATTCTAGCATGGACAGTTATACCCAGTTCTGGATTTGAGTAGATGCTAATTATTTCCAGTTCAGATAAGTGACGTTTCTCATATGTATGGATTATTATTCCAAGTTCCCAGAAATAATCAAACCAGCAGACGCAACAAGTTCAAGTGTGAATAATTGTTTTGAAAGACAATATTCTCAAGACAGAGGATACCTGACATTGTCTTATTTGTCAGTAGTTCAATAGTTCACAGTGAATAAGTCAATAATCCAGAAGATTTATGTACCAACAAGAGTTTGAACATATAAAATCCAGACCACATTTTATCCAGTTCATCTGACAAATGGAAAGATAAAGAATCATAGGAATAGATGCAACATAAGCTATGAGGATTGTCATCTTTCAGTTTTTGAATATAGGGACTTAATCTTACCCTAACTCAGTGGTCGATGGGCAGAAAGTTTAATATCATATTACCTACTTTATAGGCATTATTGATGTCTGAAACACTGTTTCAGAAACAAACATGATTCCAAAGAATGAAAAGGTGATTATTAAAAAGTTTTCGAATATGTAAAAGTCTTTGTCAAACATAGTATATTACTGAGATTAAATTATGATGATCACTGAAATGTAAGGCAAACTCCTCATAGATGCATAAGTAGCTAGTGCATAAGGATCTTTATAAGATAACTACACTATCATGTCATATAGTACATAGAAATTCCAAAGAATTAAATCCACGTAGCTTGTAATATATTTGAAATTAGACCACTAATACAGTTTCTGCGTTATTTATTAAGTCTTTTGACTTTTGACAAGACTAGCCCGAGGTCATAAAATGAAGGTTATCCCACACATTTAATAGATGGTAGATATAGAGGATTATAACTGGGTCTCCAGTTGTAACCACGTTATTATGTGTTGAAGACATGGATGGCAAGGAATTCACCTCAAGAGTGAAGCTCGGGAGGTAAATCTTGGCATCCGTGTCAAGGACATTTACTAATGGTTTATGATCAATGAGACCCAATCACAACTCTTTTAAAGTACCTGGAGTCTTATCTACTCCGTGTACTATCAGTTACAAAAAAAAATGCAATGTGTTTTACCAGCTTTGAAAACCAATGAAACACAGTGAGAAAAGGAAAAAATCTGGGACAGTTTTTTAAATATTGCCCTAATTTAAATAACTTATTTACAGACTGATGTTTCCAAACATCAGTAGACATGGGAGAAAAGATATTCAGGGACCAAAAGAATGCTCCTTCCCTTGAACCTGGCTGGAACATTGCTTAGGTGGTGAGTAACATTTGTTACACACCTTTAGAAGTGCTATTACAGTCTGATCTTCTGCTACAGTAGCGAGTAACAGGTTTATCTTTTTTCTGATTTTGGAGCATAATCACAATGTTCCGTGCACTACAAAGGTTTAATAAACAAGATGTTATTCACTAGGACTAAACTCTGAAATGGAAAGTATAATTGCTGGTCAGATGAAGTAAGACTGGAACCTTACCAGCATCCTCTCATAAGTTTCTGCTGACATCTAGTTTTCTTAACAAACTGCCTTAAGCTGAAATTCCAGTTAAGAAAGACTAGCTTTCATAAAATTTCTGCTAGTCTCCACATCAGAAGTTCTGACAAATAAACAACTAATTTCTAAAAGTTATACAAGGATTTCATTACCTACTGAAATTCCCCATTTTTACATTTTTGCCTAGAGGGAGGGAAAAACAAGAAAAAATTCTGAAGAGATCAGGTATAAGGCAGATCTCTTTGGTAGCACAGATACCCACATATTCTGCACCATGAATGCTTTTGTTGGCAATGTTTTCAAGGCTATTTCCATATGTACTGAAAACATAACAAAATGGTTTCTAACAGCATTCTGAAATGCTGAAAATGCCCCTCTGCAATGAGAGCATGTTTTAGATATACATTGCATTACAGTATTTTTTAACATAGCTAAATCAACTTATTCAACATACCAGCAAATGAAAGATTAATCTTAGACATTTTTTCTTATCACCGTATGAAAAAAATAATGTTATCTGCTTGAAAAATATCTGCTGATTCTGCAGTAAGAGGATACCACAGAAAAGTAGAAATGTAATGTTATCCTTAAAGCAGATTAAATACATCATCTACAGATAAAACTCTATCAGAGTCACTTAGTGCCCATCTATATTCACAGTTTCCTGCTTGTTTATTTACTTACATATGTATTTATATATTGACTTTATTTACTGATTTATTTGATTTTGTTGATTGGGTTGGTGGGCTGGTCAGTTCACACCCTTTTCAGCCACGAGCCGGGTACATGTTACAAAATTTACAAAAGATATGACAGTATGATACAAGTAAATTACAAATCAGTTTGAGAGAAAAAGAACACTGTTGTCATGTTAGGAAAACACTGCAATATTTTAGAAAAGTATGTTGACTCACAGCAAGACGTCTGTTCGATTCTCAGCTAAAGCGTCTTCTGTGTGGAGACATGTGTGAAGGGACATACCTTCGTTGAAGGTTGTGCGTCAGAGCTGGTAACTGGGCACATAAAAATCTTCTATCAATCATTAGCAGACTGGAGTTCTGCTGTGGCGACCCCTATCCGGGAAAAAGCCGAAAGACACAAACAATTAATCAAACAATATGCATAAGAATAAATGTATCTAGTTAAATAGACTGTTATTATTATACACGGGTTTAGAGTGGAGTTACATAGGAATAAATATATCTAGTTATATAGACTATTGTTAGTATACACAGGGTTTGAGTTGTGTTACATAAGAATAAATGTATCTAGTTATATAGACTGTTGTTAGTATACACAGGGTTTGAGTGGAGTTATATAGAAATAAATGTATCTAGCTATATAGGCTGTTGTTATTATACACGGGGTTTGAGTGGAGTTACATAGGAATAAATATATCTCATTATATGGACTGTTGATAGTATACAGGGGGTTTGAGTGGAGTTACATAGGAATAAATGTGTCTAGTTATGTAGGTTGTTGTTAGTATACACGAGGTTTGAGTGGAGTTGCAAAGGAATAAATGTGTCTAGTTATATAGGCTGTTGTTATTATACAAGTGGTTTGAGTGGAGTTACATAGGAATAAATGTGTCTAGTTATAGGTTCATAGGTTCATAGGTTCATACTAGGCTATCTGCCCTAGGGCATTTATAAGCCTAGCCAGAGTGTGTTTGGCTTTCGCCACCCATTTTAAATTAATTTTGCTATGCCCTTTTTCGAGGTTAGTATACTGTGCCTCTGTCTAACAGTGACACAGAAGTGATACCCGGGATAAACCTATGATCTCCCATCCACTCATCAAGATTCCTCTTGAAGAGAGTCAATGAGGGACTCTGCCTAACCAGGATTGGGATTTTATTCCAGAGTGAAGGGAGCCTCTGGGTTATGAATCTGTCCCTCCAGCATGTCCTATTTATTTCAGTGCTGAGGTTCAAGACTCTCGAGCGCATAGCTCGATGGGATTTGGATTTTCTGAGGTGCAGCATGTCCATTAATTCCTGGTTGGACATGGCTTTATACGTCAGGCACAGATCACCTCTGAGCAGGCGGTATGCCACTGAGTAGAGCTGGAGTTTCTTTAACCGGGCAGCATATGGCATCTGTTTGAGTCCTTTGATCCTCTTGGTGAGGTACTTTTGTGGTCTTTCCAGTTGCTGCAGGTGTCTGGTAAGGTACATCCCAAAAGGGGCATTGTACTCAATTATGGGCCTGATGACGTATGAGTAAAGAGGCACAATGACCTCCCCTGATCTAGATGTGAATCCCTTCATGATTAGGTGGGCTATATAAAATGTTTTTCTAACCACTTTGGCCATGTGGTTGTCAAATGAGAGATTGCTATCAACTTGGGTCCCCAGGTCCCTAATTACTTCTTCTGTACTTAATGGATTACCACCTATGTGGTAATTTGTGGGCACTTTGTTTTTGCCAAAGGGGATGACTATACACTTTTTGGTGTTTAGCTTGAGGCCATGGCTCTGGAACCAGTTGTCTGTTTCTATGAGGCCCTTTTGGAGGATGCTTGTGTCAGCTGGAGAGTCAATTATGGCACCCAGTTTGCAGTCATCTGTGAACCTGGTCAGCCACAGTCCTTCTGTGTTGGCCTGTACCTCCGAGAAATATATACCGAACAAGAGAGGTCCCAGGACTGAGCCTTGTGGGATGCCACTTGTAACTGGTTTGGAGTCTGACATGGCTCCAGCAATTCTAACCATGTGGGTTCTGTCCTTGAGCCAGTTTGCAACCCATCTAGTGATATAGGGGTTTATATTTAAGCTGGTGATCTTATCTATAATGCCCGAGTGGGGTATTGTATTGAAGGCTTTTGCGAGGTCCATGTAGGCTGTGTGGACCACCTTCCCCTCGTCAATGGCCTTGGTGACTGTTTCAAAGAAATCAACCAGGTTTAAGAGGCAGGATCTGCCCTTAACAAAGCTGAACTGGGTAGGATCCAGTGTCTGTAGGTCCCCAATATCTTTATTTATGAGGTCCATGATGATCCTTTCCATAGCTTTGCAGACCAAGCTAGTCAGGCTTATGGGGCGATAGTTTCCAGGATCCGTTGAGGCACCACCTTTGTGGAGAGGGACCACTGTTGTTAGTATACACTGGGTTTGAGTGGAGTTACATACGAATAAATGTATCTAGTTATATAGGCTGTTGTTAATATACATGGGGTTTGAGTGGAGGTACATAGGAATAAATATATCTAGTTATATAGGCTGTTGTTATTATACACGGTGTTTGAGTGGAGTTACATAGGAATAAATGTGTCTAGTTATATAGGCTGTTGTTATTATACACGGGGTTTGAGTGAAGGTACATATGAATAAATGTGTCTAGTTATATAGGTTGTTATTATACATGGGGTTTGAGTGGAGTTACAAAGGAATAAATGTGTCTAGTTATATAGGCTGTTGTTATTATACATGGGGTTTGAGTGGAGTTACATTGGAATAAATGTGTCTAGTTATATAGGCTGTTGTTAGTATACACTGGGTCTGAGTGGAGTTACGTAGGAATAAACGTATCTAGTTATACAAGCGGTTGTTAGTATACATGGGGTTTGAGTGGAGTTACATAGGAATAAACGTATCTAGTTATACAGGCTGTTGTTAGTATACACTGGGTTTTAGTGGAGTTACATAGGAATAAATGGGTCTAGTTATATAGGCTGTTGTTAGTATACACTGGGTTTGAGTGGAGTTACGTAGGAATAAACGTATCTAGTTATACAGGCTGTTGTTAGTATACATGGGGTTTGAGTGGAGTTACGTAGGAATAAATGTATCTAGTTATACAGGCTGTTGTTAGTATACATGGGGTTTGAGTGGAGGTACATAGGAATAAATATATCTAGTTATATAGGCTGTTGTTATTATACACAGTGTTTGAGAGGAGTTACATAGGAATAAATGTGTCTAGTTATATAGGCTGTTGTTATTATACATGGGGTTTGAGTGAAGGTACATAGGAATAAATGTGTCTAGTTATATAGGCTGTTATTATACACGGAGTTTGAGTGGAGTTACATAGGAATAAATGTGTCTAGTTATATAGGCTGTTGTTAGTATGCATTGGGTTTGAGTGGAGTTACGTAGGAATAAACGTATCTAGTTATACAGGCTGTTGTTAGTATACACTGGGTTTGAGTAGAGTTTTGTTCCTTAATCAGAATCATGAAAGCATGAGCATTTGGCTTCCTCAAATAGGTAGAATTTTGAAGCCACTTAAAATGTTTCTACTGTACCAATACGATTACTATCATTTTTTACCCATGGCTCGTCTGAATTTGGGAATGGAAAGGGTAAGAACATTTTCTTGGCTGTTCCTAAAGGTATAGTTTTGGTCTCTCAGTGGTAATTACCTTTCTGAGAGTAAGAAAGTACCCATTTTTAAGAATTTTGAAAATTAGTATTCCCAGGAGAATGTCTCTGTCTGGTATTAGGACATCACAACGGTGTTTTCCTCGGTCAGCTAGGAGAGCAAATTTATGTATCTTTAATTCTGCTGTCTGTATTTTTGACAGCTATGGATGGAGCCCATGCTAAGTAGCGGTAGTGTTAGTGCATATTCTAGCTTAGGAAACAAAATATTTTTAGCAATAGATTGCCGATAGTTGGTGATAAGAGGGAAGTTCAATTACATAGTTTTAATTGTACAAGAATGTTGCCAGTGATTTTTTTTGGTGTGATTACTGAGGTTGAAGAGAGGTTCTAGTGTCAAACTAAAGTGTGTCTGCTCTTGTACATTCAGAACGGTATTGCATTTTGACTCATTGATTATTGTGTGCCAGTGATTGGAGTTTCCTTGCACTAGGAAAAAAAAGCATGTTATTACTCTTGGTTGTATTAATTAGTAGTTTGTTTGGCAGAAGCCAAGCAAGATTTTGTTTGTATGCTTGTTTGGAGTGACTGATGTGTTTTGTTAGTGTCCAGGAGATGTACATTGTCTGCTTACATGTAATATTGAAGTGTGGAAGATCTGTTATTAGGTCATTGATAAATCATGAGAAACTGAGTGGGCCAAGGGCTGAGTGTTGGGGAGAACCCATGTTAATACTGGTGACATCTGAAAAGATAACGTTTACAATGTTCTGTCTTTAAAATAGTTTTCATACCGGACTATTGTGCTGTCACCGAAGTTTAATCTTGTGAGTTTGGTTAAACGAAGGCCATGGTTAAAAGTATAAATAGCCCTAGGTAGGGTAACAAATATCCTTGAAGTAATACATCCTTCATTAGTGCTGCTGTGTATATTATCTGTAGCTGATGGTAAGGCAGTCAGGGTACTAAATGAGCTATTGGAACCATTCTGTTGATTGCACAGAAGTCCATAACTGTTAATATACTTGAAAGTTGTTTTAATGTATCATTTCAAACATTTTTGTTATGAGGCACAAATTGCATATGGGTCGGTAGTGTATTGTATGAACTGGATGGGTGATTGAACCATTCCAAGTAGTGCGATTGTAGGGTGCTTGAAGTCAGGTGGAATAGTGTCTGTTGTGAGAGGTAAGTTGTATATGTGTATTAGAGGTCTGGAAATTTGTTTAGCTGCAAGCTTAAGAAAAGTAGGGTGAAGTCTGAAAATTTTGATCCTGAAGTTTTTAGTTTAGATAATAGTGATTACGTTTCCTTAACTGAAACCACAGAGAAGTGAAAGGTAGCTGCAAAGGAAGCTAGAGAATATAGTTGCACAAGATCATTCCCCATTCTGGTATTATAGACAAGCGCACCAACCTGAACATTAACCCCTACATCACGAGATGGGTTGCAAATTGGCTCACGGACAGAACCCAGACAGTGAGAGTTACAGACTCTATGTCCGACACTAAACCAGTTACTAGTGGCGTCCCCCAGGACTCAGTCCTAGGACCCCTCCTGTTCGGTATATACTTCTCAGAGGTACAGGCAAGCACAGGAGGGCTTTGGCTGACCAAGTTCGCAGAAGACTGCAAACTAGGGACCATAATTGATTCTCCAGCTGATACAGACACCCTCCAGAAGGGTCTCACTGAGAAGGATACCTGGTGTCAAAATCATGGCCTCGAGCTGAATGCCAAAAAGTGCATAGTCATCCCCTTTGGAAAAAACAAAGTACCCGTGAACTACCACATAGGTGGTAGTCCCCTAAATACAGAAAAAGTAATAAGGGATCTGGGGACCCAAGTAGATAGTAATCTCTCCTTTGATAATCATATTGCCAAGGTGGTCAGAAAATCCTTCTATGTGGCACACCTAATCTCAAAAGGGTTCACATCCAGATCAAAGGAGGTTATTGTGCCTCTCTACTCATCACTTATTAGACCCATTACAGAATACAATGCCCCATTTGGGATGTACCTTACAAGACACCTGCATCAGTTGGAAAGACCACAGAAGTACTTCAGCAAGAGGATTACTGGTCTCAAACAGATAACCTATGCAGCCCGACTAAAGAAACTCCAGCTGCATTTGGTTGCATACCGCTTACTCAGAGGTGATCTATGCCTGCCATACAAGGCCATGTCCAACCCAGAATTGCTGGATATGCTCCACCTAAAAACACCCAATCCCTGAGAGCCACATGGATAGATTCCTGACCCAGAGACTCCCCATGCTTTGGAACAAAATTCCAATATACATCAGGCAGAACCCCTCACTAGCACTCTTCAAGAGAAGCCTTGACGGGTGGATGGGAAACAGAAAATTTACCCCGGGGATCACTGCAGTGGCTCTGCTGGACAGAGGCACAGGGAACTAATGGCTCTGCTGGTCAGAGTCATGGGGAACTAATCTAAGGGGGTGGCGAAAGCCAACACACTCTGGCTAGGCTTATAAATGCCCTTGGCTGTACTACTATGATGATCCCTATGCACCAAGAAGGGGAAGAGAAGAAGAAGGGAAGAGAGAGGTAGTTCTTCTACCTGGGAATGGTGCTTTGTGTTTTTTGTTTGCAGTGTTGAAGGGTTATATGAGGGGTTTAATATTCACTCTGTAATTGTTTTATTTCATTTAATATTTGCTCTATAAGTTTTTTTTATTTCCTTCCAGAAGAGTTTGGTGTGTTTGGTGTGTTTATCAAGGTCTCCTTGCCTTTGTCTAAGAAATTATGCTTTGGCACTATTGGTGGATAATATAGTCAATTTTCTGAGTGTGAGGTATTCAAGATGTAAATTACTGTTTGTCTGGTCCTCTTTTCCAATTGCTCCAGGCTAAGTTTCTTTATTGAGCCTGAAGATATCTTCTGGAAATTGGGCAAAAGGATTTTGCATCTGAGACATAGTTTAAAGTCACAGTGAGCACACCAACAGTGCAAGGTTATAATGCCTTCCACACATTCAGGCCAGCTACTTCATAGGCAGGGACTAAAGGAGGAGGTGTCTCTATTAACATCAAAAATAAATATACTTCAAGGCTGGTCAAACAGGACAATGCACTTGAGCTGCTCCCTGTTCAAATTACCATAGACAAAATCCAGTACCACTTCCTTGCAAGCTATAGGTCCCCCTCTATGACCCAGGCCTTACCTCCTGCTACTATCACTAGGGAACAGGTCCACTGCATCAATGAGCCCAGATAATACACCAGGATGCCTTCTAAATAGCATGAAACATGACCTATCAGGGCCTCTGAAATTGCAATTTAACTGTAGCCTCCAAACAAGTTTCATGTCTCAGTGGGTCATCTACAGACCAAGCTTTATCATGTAGATGATCAATGTAGATATAGTAAATCTCCAGACACTGGACCCAACACAGTTTGGTTTCATCTAGGGTTAGGGACAAACCTGCATGTCACCCAATGGATAGCCAACTGGCTCATAGACAGGACCCAGAAAGTTAGAATTGGTGAGTCGACCTCTACAAAGAGGCTAGGCACGAGTGGAGTCCCTCAGGGATTAGTCCTTGGACCATTCCTTTTTGACAGTTACTTCTCAGAAGTCAAGGCCAATGCCAGTGGTCTCTGGATGACTAAATTTGCAGATGATTGCAAATTAGGAGCTGTCACTGAATCTCCCACTGACACAAATGTTCTCGGGGGGGGGGGGGGGGGGGCTGGCAGATCCATGGACTAAAGCTAAATTCCAAGAACTGCATAATAGCATCCTTTGGGAAGTTATCCATTCCTGGTAACTATCATATTGACAACACATCCCTTAGAGTTGACTCAGTAGTCAGGGACTTAGGGACACACATAGATAGTAGTCTAGCCTTTAATCATCACGTGTCTACAGTGGTGAGGAAATCATTCTGTGCTGCTCAACTTATAAACAAAGGTATGGCATCTAAGTCCAAGGAAGTCATTGTTTCACTGTTCAGCATTCATCAGAACTACCATTGAGGACAATGACCCCTTTGGTATGTACATAACCAGGCATATCCAACAAATGGAACATCCACAGAAGTTCATCACTAAAAGAATACAGGGCATAAGTAAAATGTCCTATGCAGATGGTCTCAATACCCTATCCCTGTATTCTGTCTCATACAGGCTTTTGAGGGGAGATCTGTGCCTGGCATACAGGGCATTATCAGACCCCACTCTAATAGATCTCCTGTATATCCACAAAACAAACAGCACCAGTATTACCCATTCTAAAGACTTAACCCTTGCCTGTGATATAAATAGGACCTGCTGGAGAGATAGTTGTGTATCCCAGAGACTACCCTGTCTAGGGAACAGGCTCCCAATCCATGTGAAGCAGAGTTCCTTCCTAACCCAATTCAAGTGCAGCTTGGACAGCTGGATGGGAAACCAACAATTCATCCCTGGTTTGGCACCTATGTCACTAATGGACACAGGTAACCTGTAAATGGTTCATCTGCCAGGCCCATGCTTACACTTATCAAGGGTATCAGAACTTGTTAGAGATTTGGGATGCATGGCTAGGCTTAAAAAGGCCCTTGTGGTCAATAGCCTAGTAAACACCTATGAACCTATGAACCTCAGAAAGGATGTTAGTGAATATATTTGCAGCAGTTGAGGATCTTGTAGGGTATAGAAGTGGGACCAGCCTTGGGCTAGGAAATGATTATCCAGTCAGTGAATTTTATTCTGTGGAAAAGGTCTACCAAAGATTATTTGGGATGTTCCTTTTGTGGTTTTAAAAGGCCAGTTGGAGAAAACTGGGCAGTAATCCCTTATGCATTTGGCTTGTATATTAATACTTATACATCTGTGTATTATGTTAGTATGATTAGGGCTGAAGTAGAGTGGTTTCCTGAGTGAAGATTTGGTCTGCGAGGCTTTTTACTAGTTGTTCTAGACCCTGTGTTTGAAGCATATTGTTCAATTTTCCAGATTCAGGACCACTGGCATTGGTATTGAAATCAGTTACTATTATACACTTTTTGGGAAAGCCACAAGGGAAAATGTTGACAATGGTTTGTTGAATTATCAGAATGTAAGTTCGAGGGGGTAAGTATACTAAATCAATTGATTTATAAAGGAGTCCTTCTATTGAAAATCAACAAAATATCTGGTTAGGGCTTTTGTTGTCAAATAAGTAAGCTTTTCTGGTTTTAAATAAGGAATGATGGGTTTTACTTGAAAATTAGCATAGTGCCTCCACCATTTCTAGATCGTATTATATGATCAAATAATAGGTTGTACTTATCTTTAATGTATGTGGAGGGACAAAATTCATCTTTGGTCCAGGTCTCTGAAAGGGCAACAGTGTGAGGCTGTTCAAAACTGAGAAAGGATTCAAATATGGTCCATTTATTGTTTAAGGTGCAAAGGCTAAGGTGACATATTTTTAGGTATTTATGACTTTTATTAGTCTGAGATGTAGGATAGATGAAAATATTATGCATATTAGTTGGCTGTTATCTATTGTTGTGCCTGAGTTTAGATGAATGCCCCAAGCAAGCTGCAGTTTGTGAGCTAAGTAATAAAGTTTGGGAACAAATGTCTTTGAGACATCTTCCATTAGCTGGAAAGTGTTGTATTAACTGGGTTTGTATGATGACTTGTTTTCTGGTGATGTATGAAAGAATGCATCAAAGAGGAAGAGTAGTATATTGAGGGAGAGAAAAATGAAAAGGCTAGATACTGAAAATGTTAATGAGGACATTTGTGTCGATTGTTAGAATGTATGCGTTGAGTTAGAAGATTAATTTGAGTAATATGATTAAGCAGGATTGCATAGGGTAGCTTAGCTACTAAATACAGTAGAGCAGCAAGATGTGCTTATAGCTAGGAATAAAATGTAGCTTGAAGCGAAGGGGGAAGCTGCGGTAAGTGTGTTGAGGGATAGCCTTAGAAGAGGTGGAATGGCCTTACAGGAGGTGGGCTAAGTTAAGAGAGGGTCCAATAGAGGTAGAATTAAATGGAGAGTCTAAAATGATTTGTTGCATGGTTAGTAGAGAATCAATTGAAGTAAGAGGAGTGTCCAATAGAATATAATTTTTGGTTAGGAGGAGTGGCTAAAGGAAGTGTTAAAGTAATGGTGTGGGAGGTGGTTGGGAATGGGGGTAGGTCATACCTCTCAACCTCTTAGAGCAAGAAATCTGGACAAAGCCATGAATAAAAGTGGGACAAAGGCCCTAAAATAGGGGCAATTATTAAATATTGCTCTTACAAACTTAGAAAGGTGTTAGAATAGCAGGTTTTGCATTAGCATGAATTTTCTCAAGAATATGAACTCTGAAACTCAAATAACTGTCATTATTTTCTAACTTCAGTCTTTAATCATTTACCACTTATTTGCCAGAAAATCACAATTTTATGAAAAACAGACCAAAACTATGAGGCCAAAATCTGCAAATGTCTGCATAAATCTGTACAATTGAGTGGTATGGGATAGATTGAGGAGCGAAATGAAGGCACACTCTGCATTGCTGAGTGATGTGGGGTTATTCCCCATCCAGAGTCCAAAACAAATCTGAACGGTAGTTCAAACAAAGTAATCCACTAGGAGGAAAGTAACAAGGGCTGCTAAGTGCAGTAGTGTGAAGACCAAATAAGAAATAGTAGCAGTGACATGATTTATTAAGATCAAAATGGCATTAAAGGGAAGGAACAGGATTTAGTGGAATAATCTAATTTAGAGTAAAGGGAGCAGAAATACTAGGTCAAAGAAATGTGCAATTAGACAAATTAGCTGCAAGCAAATGATAAGTGCAGTAAGAGAGGAGCACCAACATGAGTGATAATAAACACTTATTCAAACATTATTAGTAAGAAACAATCCATTTTAGGGACTTACTTATAGCACTAAAAGTAACATGACAGATAGGAGAAGAGGATCAGTTTCACTCACAGTAAGAGAGGGGCGTCCAAGCAAACCTTTTAAAAGAAGTACCTCTCCTGACCACATGAATGTTTTAACAGAAGGATGAAGTTTGGAGACAAAAAGGCAGTGTTTAATTCGATAGGGATGCTACACTCTGGTTAGTTTTATCTCTCTTTGTAATCAAAAGAAATTAGCCAATTGTGATCATAGTGGTTTAAAATGCATCTGGTTTTGTGATAACCAAATCATTTTCATTAATTTTAAATATTAATTTGTAATGCTCTTAAAGTTGGTGTGCAAATCACCTATTCCAAGTAAGTGAAGCTAGCAAGTTGGCACTCATGGTCACTGGATGTAGTTATAGCATAATCACATCCAGGCTCAGCTACAGATTTACCTCCTAACTGGTCAGTGTATTTAGGAAGCCAATAAGGTGACTACTTGAAATGTTAGGACCCACTAGAGACAGTCCAGAAATACAGAGATTGAATGGCCGATAGAATGGATTTACATATACCAAGTCAGAGATGCCATTTCTCAGAATATTCCCTTTTCTCTGAGGTACAGCAATGTCAGAATTTTGTATATATAAGTGCAGGATGTGTGTGGGGCTTGCCTCCCCCAAATAGGGAATTGCACGGGGGCTTGTCCCCACTGCAAAAAAAAGTTTAAAGGAGAAGAGTGATTTTCGAAATTTACTCTTTTTCTGTTGTTTCGGCCTTTTTTTTGGCTTGTTGGGACTCAGTACTTTAAGACCCAGCATTTCCATAGGGAGGCATTAAATAATGCAATTATTTGAAGAGTGAGTGCAGCTTTGGAGACTATATTCAAACACAAAATAGATTTATGTGTGCTTGCATCTCCAAAATTCCTACCTTAGTTGAATATATTTGTCCACCCATTCTTCCATTAGTTTTAGCATGCAGATGCATCGATACTAAATTATTGATTATTTGTCATTTTGGAATTAGAGTACAGTTGAATTAATATAACACAAAGAAATATAGTGTACATGCCTAGCTGCACAAAACACATATTACTTCAATGAAGATGGAGGTATTAAGTTACTTTTTGTTTTCCAGATTAGTGTATTTCTCAGGAAAAACACAATGTTGCATTTATGACAAAGCCTACAATATACAAT